>NC_068991.1:77236057-77244254 GCF_001194135.2 Octopus bimaculoides
GTATATTTATATATATATATATATATTGATGCATGCTATGTGGGCGTATTTATATATGCTGTGTATGCATGCATGTTTGAATGAATATATATTACTATGATTGTATGCCTTTTATGAGTGTGTGTATCATGTGTGTCTCATGTGTGTGTGTGTAGTTTGTGCAATTAGCTCTATAGACCAGCTGTTTATTTTGTATGTCAAAGATAAAGTAATAATACCATTAAGGCTAATTAATTAAATAGCAGAAACTTCATTTCATCCTTTCAGTAACATTATCCATGACCACTTTGTAATTGGATATATGTATGCATGCATGTTGATTTATGAGTATGGGTGTATGTGCACATACACATACACACATATACACTCACACACAAACACACACATGCATGCATGTACGCATGCATGCACACACTCACACACACACACACACACACACACACACACACACACACACACACACACATCCATTAGATATAATGAATGGGAGAAGATGCACTCAATACAAAAGTAGAGTGCAAAAGTTCAGTTAGGCTGATCCAGAGCTCTGTCAACCCTGGAGTTTCCCTGACAATGTTCTCAGTTCCTCTGACAGAAAACAAATGGATTAAAGATTTAAAAACAGCACTCTTACAACAATGGGGGAAAACTAGGCTTCTCAGGATCGGCTGAATTTACAAACCAGCTTTTGACCCTCCAACAAAAGGCAAGGAAAGGTTTCATTTATATATATATAATTCAATTTAGGAGAGGTCACAAGTAAAACATATTTATTCCACATGTTGTTTACAGATGTTTTGTAATTTGTATTCGCTTACACCATCAACAAATTACAAACTGCTGTAAACATATGACATAAATATTTTTTTACCTCTGACTCCTGAATTCAATTTCCTTCTGATGCATTCCACAATTGTGATTCCTGGATTTTCAGGAGTATTGAGATGTTAAATTACATCCTGAGCTATACTAGCATGCTTTTGATATCCAGACTCCCTGCAGAATACCTACTGTGAGTACTGTTTGATTCTCTGAATCCCTATTTCCATTTGTGTATACATATCATCATCATCATCATCATCATCATCATCATCATTTAACGTCCGTTCTCCATGCTGGCATGGGTCAGACGGTTTGACTGGGCTGCCACGCTGGAAGGCTGCGCCAGATTCCAGTCTTATTTGGCATGGTTTTCTACAGCTGGATGCCCTTCCTAACACAAACCACTCTGAGAGTGTAATGGGTGCTTTTACGTGCCACCGACACAGGTGCCATTTGTGTGACACTGGTATCTGCCATGCTTGCGATTTTGCTTGGCTTGATGGGTCTTCTTCTCAAACATGACATAATGTCAAAGGCCTTGGTCATTGCTTGCATGAGGCCCAACGCTCAAAAGGAGCTCAGCCACTTTGCCTCCATGAGGCTCAATGCTTGAAAGGAGCACATATATTTAGTATTATTACCTATAAGACAGAAAAAAACATAATACAAATTAATTGTAGAGAAAGAAATATACAGTGGTAATTCGATAGTGCAATGCCTCAATGACCATTAGTTTCATTTTTTACTTTCAGTTTTCCCTGCCTGCATGGGTTGGATGAGTTTTCTCTTGTACAGTGTCCCACCTCTTAAAATGATCTCTTAGCATCCCCTTGTGAAGGCCATCTTCCTCAGATCAGTCTTCACCACTTATGTCATACTCTGTCTTCCTATTCCATAGGTTGTGTGTGTGTGTGTGTGTGTGTGTGTGTGTGTGTGTGTGTGTTGTATATACACTTTATCTGTCATTTGACAGATTGCTTTGGAAGTATACTTTTGCTGCCTTGGGTAATACGAGGTGAAAAATGGCATACATACAGTAATTATAAAATAACTTTCCTCATATTCATTAGTGCTTATACAAAATGATGAAATAAATTCTAATTCTAAAAAAAAAATATTTTATTACCTTGAAATAGAATTAAATAAAAAGATTTTTAAAAATTGAAAACAAAATTATTCCATGTTGATTTCATATTTATTGCAGTTCACCCTCTCTTCTGTGTGTGTGTGTGTGTGTGTGTGTGTATGTAAATGCATACATACACACACATACATGCATTCACACACACACACACACACACACACACACACAAATCTCTCTTTCTCTGCTGCCTCCCCCTTCTTCTCCGTCTTTATGGTTCCTTCTCTCTCCCTGTGTGTGTATGTAGCATCTATTTACTCATTGCTAACCACCAAGCCTAGTATGTGCACTCCTTCTTTACTGCTTATGTTTACTCTCTCTTTTCCCATTTCTCTCTCTCTCTCTGATTGGAGAAATCAACCAACCAACCAACCAACCAACCACCATTTATATATGGCTATTATTATATAGAGAATATGGTGAAGTGAATACATAGATCACGTGTAGATATCTACCCATCTGAATAGGCTTATATATATATATTCGTGTAACCTGCATCCTGTCTGATTGGCCTGGACATGTATGGCGTTCTCTAGATTGGATCTGTGAAAGATTTGGAAAAGAAACTCTAAATGTAGAGTCAATAACATAGAATTTAGAAGCCTCAAAGTAAACCTACCAAAGACAAAAGTTTTCCTTAACAGGAAAGAAGACAAGACTCTGTTGCCATTCTATGAAGTTGCCATGCTTGATATGCAGAAGAAGAAGTCAGGAGAAATTCCACAAGATGTCTTCAGTATAGAATATGAGAGTACAAGAGGTGGGATGAGGTGACTTTGTGATCAGACTTATCTTTAAGTGTGTAAGAGAGTGTGTGGTGTGTAAGAGAGTGTGTGGTGTGTAAGAGAGTGTGTGGTGTGTAAGAGAGTGTGTATACATACAGACACACATTTAGCCTTTGTTGCCTGACTAAAAATAACAATACTTTTTTCTAAAATCAACTATTATTGGTATTAAAAACATTGTTATCTCCATCAGTAGGATCAGCAACAACAACAACAACCTCTATTATGACTGCATTATTAGAACCAACCTTTATACAAAAGTAATTCACACACACATAAACACACACACACACACATATGTATGTGTGTGTATATGTATACATATGTATTTATTTGTGTACTTACACACACACATACACACACTCATCATTTATGAAAATAATCAAAGATTGATTTCATAAAATTAATTCAATTCATGTAATGCCATTAGTTCGGATATTTGGTTGTGGTTCTGATTGTGGAAATATCTCTTAGATATCTTTCTGATTATATATCTAAATGTTATCGACTTCACTATTGAAGTAAAGATGCAAAAACAAGAAAGATGGCAGTGTAGTCTTTCAAGTTGATGCAAGAAAAGATAAAAGAAATTATGAAAGAAATATAGCAAGAAAGAAAGAGACAAAAAGGGCAATTAAATCATTTCTACATAATATTGATTTCTTTGAGAAATACAAGTTCTACTACTACTGCTGCTGCTGCTACTACTGTCGTTGTTACTTATCATTATTATTATTATTATTATTATCATTATTATTATTATTAATGCAGCGCGCTGGCAGAATCATTAACACACTGGACAAAATTGCTTGGCAGCATTTTGTCCGTCTTTACTTTCTGAGTTCTAATTCCACCAAGGTTGACTTTGTGTTTCATCTTTTCTGTGTCGATAAAATAAGTACCAGTTGAATATTGGGGGTCGATGAAATCGACTTAGCCCCGAAATTGCGGGCCTTGTGCCAAAATTATTATCGGCACCTGGAGAGGCAAGTCCATGCTGTCCAACAGCATGGTGGGGCGCTGGACAGACAGTCCCATTAAGTTGCTCGGAGTTTGGTTTGGTCCAGACTCCCAGGTGGAGAAGAACTGGGACAAGGTGACAAGCAGGGTAGCCAATCTCACCCAGAACTGGGCCGAGAGAAAGCTGTCCCTGAAAGGTTGAACAGGAGTGGCGAATGCATACATCGCATCCATCATCTATTACCGCTTGACTGTTGTCCCTTGCCCTGTTTGCTGGTTGACCAGGCTAATGCACTTACTCTCCTGCTTTCTGATGAAAGGGCGCAGTCCACTGGTCAGGCGCTCCATCTGCTGTCAGCACCCGCTAAATGGAGGGCTGGGCATACCGTGATTACTGATGCACAGACATGCGCTGAGGTTGCGGCATCTCCAGCGTTTCCTTGATGGTGAGCAAATATGGTCACCGTTTGTAAGACATGCTTTTCCACAACTCGTCTCTTTAACTGAACTGCAATCCTGGATTAGACATGGATCGAGGAGGGGTGCTTGGCACCTCGAGTGCCGTCAAGTGCTCACAGCCCTCTACCAGGTGGGCGATGCGGTCAGTGGTAGTTCTACTCTAGTGTTCTATAGAGGGCTAGTAGAGAGAAAGTGCGATGACATTCTCGGGGAAATTCTGGGCATCGATGAAGATCAACTAACCGGTCTGTTTCAGAGAACTTTTGGGCCTGGGCCTATGGATAACTTCCAGAAATCCCTTGCCTGGCAGTGCTACTGAGGGGCACTGCTTGTTCAGGATAAATTTTACAGGCACTGAAGTGCTGTCAGCCGGACCTGCCTAAGGTTTGCCTAGAATGATGAAACCTTTCTGCACGCCCTAGTCCAGTGCCCGAGTATTGCTGACCTGTGGGCTTATGTTGAACACCTACTGTTGCATGTGGGACAGATCTGGTTATCATCTGAATCCATTGTGAAGATTGCCCCACCACCTTCTTTTGTCCAGGAGGGGCAGGCAATTTTTATTTGTCAAGTGGCTGTAGCGAAAGAGGTAGTATGGTGGACCCATTTGAAAGGGGCAAGCCCTCATCTTTGGCCAAGCCCTCATCAACTTTTTCAAATTTCACTTGAAAAGGAAGTTGAAGGTGAAGAGGGAAGTGTTGCCTTGGAGCAAGTTTGTTGAAAGATGGGTGAATGTTGGAAGAATGACCAGTGTGAAAGGACCAATTCTGAGCGTGTACCTGTAAACAAAAGGAGAAGGGCTCTTGCCCTGTTGTTCAGGCTTTGTGGGTTTTTCCATGAGGACCTCAAAGTGCCTCCCTTATTGGGAGTTTTAAATTGTTTAATTTTTAATTGTAATTTATATTGTTTACACGCTGTAAAACCCATTGTATCATCCTGTTTTTGTCTTTTATGTTGTTGTATGTCTTTTAATGTAATTTTATGTGAGCTCTTATGGCCAATAAAAGAATGAATTTTTTTTATTATTATTATTATTATTATTATTATTATTATTATTATTATTATTATTATTATTATGTTGTTGTCATCGTTTGTCTTGAACAGACATTAGCAGTAGAGCTCCTGAATGAATTGGTATACTATCATGTTTCACTACTTGCAGAATCCATTTCTTTGTGAAACCCAAACTTTAGAACTTTTGAATAGCTCCCTACCATTTACTTTTAGGTGGAATAACTAAAGTACTACTTTTGAACAGTCTTTCTCTTTTATTTACTTATACAAGAATATGTCTTTTTTTTTATATATGGGGAAATGTTGAGAAATATGA
This sequence comes from Octopus bimaculoides, assembly GCF_001194135.2. Classification (NCBI taxonomy): domain Eukaryota; kingdom Metazoa; phylum Mollusca; class Cephalopoda; order Octopoda; family Octopodidae; genus Octopus; species Octopus bimaculoides. Next base: position 77,241,555 of record NC_068991.1, read on the forward strand.
AAGCAAAATTTGTTGAAAATTGTGAAAAATAGACTATAAAAAAAAAGTGACAATGAAAACGATGACCTTTAAACAAATAGATGCAATTACAAACATAAATATTAGCATTAACACTTTTGGAAAATACAAAAAAAAATGGAAACAAAAAACAAAGACAAAAAACAAATGAGTGAATACATTTCTAATGTAAATATTAGATGCTGATGATAGTGAAAATATAGCTTTGCTAAAGTTTTGAAAAGCAACTGTGAACATGAAATGTTGGAGAAGTTACGTTACGAAAAAAATTTGCTCCCTTCCCTGCCAGCTTGATCAAAAAAATGTAATATGCTCTTTAAAAATGGAAAGCATTTCAGTGTGTCCTCAAATTAAAAGAGGCTCTTGTCTATATGTAGGGTGATATGACCCCTGTTGATCTTGGTAGGGCCTACAGCAATGTGTGCTCTGTCTTTGAAACTAAAGATGAAGCAAGTAATGCAAATGGTGGTGCAAGACAGAAAAGCTTAGCTCTTACATACGTGTTCATAGGAACCACTTGAGAGCAATGTTTGACCCAGAGTAGTTGAAAAGAGAGAAAAGAGAAAAAGAGAGAACAGCAAGAATAGCAGGATCCAGAAGTCACTGCTTCCAAAACTCCATCTGTAGCAGCGCTGAGGAGGGTTTTGAGATTCATTTTATCCTTGATGCCAGGAGCTAACAATCAGAAAGCTGACAGCCAAAGAAAATATTTCTTTCCTAGCAGTAACACCCTATCATCGTGTAACTGGATCAGCACAGTGAAAAGAAAAGAAAAAGAAGACAGAATGACAGTGATGATCCCAAAGAAAAAGCAGGAATTAAACACGAAGAGGATATGCAGACAATCAATGTGCTTCTGAGATCAAAAATGGAAATTCTGAAGCATAATTATGAGAACAATATTCTGTAAAAAGGGGAGGAGATAGGGCAGAGATTAAACAAGAACTCAGATGATAGGATGTTGTTGAGGACCCCATTAGTGGCTTACCACACCATAAAACAAGCATTCCCAAAAGATGTTGGATAATTTATCACAACATAGAACAGGCATCCCCAGATGACAATGTTGTGGTTAGAAGTCTAGTTGATTTAATATTGCGATACTGTATTATTACGAAGCTGTGTCAGACCAGGGCACAAAATGCAAAGTTGTCCACATCTGCAGTCTGAAACGGACATTTTACAAAACCTAAACAAAAAGCCCAATTCAGTTTGTTTGTTTTTTATGCGTATTTGTTAGAGATATGCAAATTTTAATGATCATACTAGCAAGGAATCTGAATATATTTATAAATTTATCAAACAAAGTAATATGAACAAAAGCATTCCAACCATAACCATCCCATTTTTTGTGTGGGATCAGAGATATTTTGTCTCATCAATAAAAGTGATCCAACTGTGCCCATCCTGTTTCATTTCTTTTAAAATTCAAATTACAACACAGGCAATAGATGCTTATGTCGTTAAGCATGGGAAAATACAGAACTACAATTTAAAAAAGTGGAGATCAGTACAAGAAATGCCTATTCTTGATTGAAAAAATACTATATTAGACCCACTGGCAGTGAATCAAAACTTACTTTGAATAATGTCAGACAGATGGACTGCACATGGTATAAAAGATTATATACAGTCCCATTTATGAGCTGTTTTCTCATAAATTGCACCAATCATTTTCACTTCTGAATTTTCTTGTTAATTTTGTTTCACATTGTCTCTGTATAACAGAGTTATTAAAATATTGGATAGAATGCCTTGCAGTATAAGTTCAACCTTCCTGCAACCAACATCCTCTTTATCTCTCATCATTTCAGCGGTAAATGGTACCACTGCATTTTCCAAGTTTACTCCTAAGCTTAACCGTCCAGTCACACAATGACTAACTCAATACTTTATCTTCCTTTTACTATCTTTTACTCCTCACCCCACCACACACCATCACTGTTGCCTACTCAGAAAAATTTATCCCCTTGTTCCTCACCTGTGGGATATCTGGCTGAGGCTCCCCTCCATCTTACATCTTACATACAGTACATGTCTATGTACCTCCACTCCAGCAGCTCAGCAATCTCACTGAACTTTCCTTTCATTGTGCCTACATTAACTATGATGTCTTTAGTGTGTGGCATTGATAGGAAGAGTGAGTGTTTAGTTGGAGGACAGTTTTCAGCATGTGCATAGAAGGTATGTGTGAACCTTTGCCTGCAGGCAGAGGACTCTTGTACATGTCCAGTTATACAAGTATTACCACTCAATGAATTACTATGAATTATTATTTCTCTCAGATCTTCAACACACTGGGGCCAAATACCAGGAAAAGCAACAACTTCATCACAAGCAAGTAGATATAAGATAAAGAGCAATAAGTGCACAGCATTGATAAGGTCACAGACTGCAAAGAAAGGACTCTGATGTACCAGCTGATTAGTTGATCCAGAAATTGATCAAACAAATGATTAGTTAATTATTTAACTGATAACAATAAATGGAATGAAATACGATAAATGCATGTGCTTTTATAGGCAAAATGACCTCAGAACAACAACTGTTTCAACACATGATTTCATATTAAGAATTTTGCAAAACAAAATTACATTTATATGTATGCACATATATACTCTCTCTCTCTCTCTCTCTCTCTCTCTCTCTCTCTCTCTCTCTCTCTCTCTCTCTCTCTCTCTC
>NC_068991.1:77244489-77245587 GCF_001194135.2 Octopus bimaculoides
CACACACACACACACACACATCATCATCATCATCATCATCATCATCATCATCATCATCATTTAACGTCCACTTTCCATGCTGGCATGGGTGGAACAGTTTGACAAGAGCCAGCCAGGCAGAAGCCTGCACCAGACTTCTGTGACTGTTTTGGCAGGACTTTTACAGCTGGATGCCCTTCCTAACACCAACCACTCAGCAGAGTGGACTGAATGCTTTTTATGTGGCACAAGCACAGGCGAGGTCAGTTTTGGTAAGGTTTTTACAGTTGGATGCCCTTCCAAACACCAACCACTTTACAGTGTAGACTGGGTGCCTTTAAGTGGCACCTGCACTGACAGGATCACCAAGTATTTGCAAGACATATAAATAAATGGATTTTTAACAATTTCCATGATGTGTAGGAATCAATTGAAGTACTTACACTCTGAATTATTTTGCCATTCGTTATTACACAAACATCTGTTTCCTTAATGAACTCTCGGTCAATCACCATGGTGCATTTTGCAACAAGGTTTCTTCTTTGAATTATCACTATTGTCCATCCCGGGAGATTAAACAGTTTGTGTCCATCCATTTCACTCATAGAGATTAGACTGACCCAAGCCATGCAGTGGGATTGAACCAGAGACTTTTGAGACCATGCTTGTGACATGTAATAAGCACTATTCAAGGGTGGGTTGATGCCAATGCCACCCAACTGGCTCTTTGTGCTGGTGGTACGTAAAAAGCACCATCTGAACGTAGTTAATGCCAGTGCCGCCTGACTGGCTTCTGTGCCGGTGGCGTGTAAAAAGCACCCACTACACTCTTGGAATGGTTGGCATTAGGAAGGGCATCCAGCTGTAGAAACCATGCCAGATTAGATTGGAGCCTTGTGCAGCCTCCTGGCTTGCCATTCCTCAGTCAAACCGTCCAACCCATGCCAGCATGGAAAGCGGACGTAAAATGATGATGATGATGATGGTGATATGTATGTATGACTCTATCATGATGCATTTCTATATATTCATCCATATACACATTTGTATGTATGTGTGTGTGTGTGTGTCTAACTCTTGTACATCGTTGAATGAAGGACTAAATAGAAGATTTTATTC
>NC_068991.1:77245597-77249369 GCF_001194135.2 Octopus bimaculoides
TTTCTGCACCGCTCTCTTTTAAGTTCTTTCCTGAAGAATCAATATTGCAGGCTGACTTGAACATATATTGATGGGTGGCTTAGCGAAACAGCGACTGCAGCAGCAGCAGCAACACGATCATTACTACTACTGCCAACATTAGTATTAGCAGCAGCCAACCAGCCAGCCAACCAGCCAGCCAGCCAGCCAGCCAACCAACCTACCAACCAGCCAACCACATGCTCTGTAGTGTGGTCAATTAGATATTATTAGTGTGAGTGAATCCAACGGAGGGGTGGGTGTTGGCTGGAGGGGTTGGTGCTGTTCAGAGTGAAGTTGTCGGGAAGTGTGGTGGGGGTGTGTAGTAGTTATCAATCATACTAGCAGGAACTAATAATATCGATTTGTAGAATTTTATACCAATACTTTAAATACAATGTGTGTAAAATGAACTGGCATCCATATATTGTTGTTGCTACTATTGTTGTTATTGCTGCTGGTATCATTGTTGTTGTTGTAGCTGTTGTTGTTGTTTCGGAGTGGTAGATGACAGCATTACTAGAGCACTGTACAAAATGCCTTGTGGCATTTCGTTATGTCTATTTATTTTCGTATCCTGCCGGTTGGCTCTGCCTTTCCTCTCTCTCTCTCTTTCCAGGATTGAGAAAATAAATACTAATCAGGGACTGGGGTGATTTCAATCAATCGTGCCTTCCTTCAGCATTGCATGACCTTGTGTCCGTATTATAAATTATCATTATTATCATTGGACTGGCAGAAACATTAAAGCAGCAGAGAAAAGGCTTTGCAGTATTCGTTCCAGCTCTTTACACTCCGAGTTCAAATCCTGCTGAAGTAAACTTTGTCTTTCATCTTTTCAGGGTCAATAAGTCCCGATCAAGTACTGTGGTCGATGTATGGCCAGCGTCCTTCTCTCAAAATTGGTGACCTTCTACCTGAATTAGAAACAATTGTTGAGGATAAGGAATTAGAAGACTCATTAGAATATCAGAAAAATATGCTTTGTAGAATTTTTCCCATTCTAAATTCAAATTCTGTCGAAGTCAACTTTGCCTTCCATTCCACTGTGGTCAATGAAATAAACTACTGGTCACAACCCATCTTCTCAACACCTCTACCTTCCCACTTCCCTCTGTAGGCCCCTCCACTCACCCTCCCTTTCCCCCACTTGTACACTCTCTGTGCCCTCACATGTCTATCCTGCTCCCGTCAGCCACTCCAGTTTCTCTCACCATCACTCTTCCCCATCTCTAAACATCCACCCCTCACACTCTTATGAAGCATACCTCCCCATCCTCTCACTACCACTTATGTTCCCTGCACTCTACCCTATGAGTCTCTATCCCAATGCATCTCCAACACCAATAATTTCTCTCATTCCGTTGTCTCTCTCTATCTCCCTATCTCTCCCTCTCTCTCCTTCCTCTCCTTTCTTTTCCCACTGGGGTTGCTAAGTATCTCCTCTACCCTCTATTATATTTTAACCTCTTGACTGGCACACGGCCACCTCCCTCAGCACCGCCACCCCTTTCCCTGCTGGTGCTGATCCCATGTAAAAAGCACCAATGCTGGTGTCACATAAAAAAAGCACCCAGTCCACTCTGTAAAGTGGTTGGCATTAACAAAGGCATCCAGCCATAGAAACCATGTCAAAACAGACAATAGAGCCTGGTGCATCTCTCTGGCTTTGCCAGTTCCTGTCAAGCTGTCCAATGCATGCCAAGACGGATGTTAAATGATGATGATGGTAATGATGGTGATAATCCTATTTTCATTGAATGATTTCTTTGCATTATCACATACAGCTTTGTGTGCCTTCAGTATGTGCAGTGTTTTGTTATTTCTATTGCATTGAACATGTGCAGTTCCTGGTTTTCTGTATGTTGTGCATATTTGTAAGTCAGAATTTTTGTTATGTATTTGTCTTCATGTCTTTTGATCATTTCTAAGGAATCTATTATTATAGGGATTGTTTCTGTTTCAGTCCCACATTCATTTTATCATTATTTCCAAATCTTTACATTTGGATAATTTCTCCATTTCTTTGACTGATACATTGTCATCTGTTGGGACTGATATTTCTTGTAGAAGGCATTTCTTTCCCTGCTTCTCTGCCTGTATATATTGCCATATCCCAGAGTTGCTTTGCCATTGTCAGTGATCTTTTCTACTGTTTCTCTATACCACTTCTTTCCTGTTGGTATTCCATAATGCTAGCAAAACCTCTGGTGTATACTAGTCTCAACCTGTCATGCTTATGGATGCATTTTTTTCTTTTGGCTAAGCCTGGGTAGTCAGAGACAGCATAGTCATGTGTTTCTTCCTTGTCTCTACATATTCTGAACTTACAAACTGTGTTCTACACGATTTAGTTACGTTATGGATCCTAATACCACTAAGATCAGCTTTGCCTTTCATCCTTCTATAGTCAATAAAATAAAGTACCAGTCAAATATTATGTTGATTTAATCAATTCACCCCTTATCTTAATTTTGTGTGGCTTTGTGTCTATATTAGAAACAATATTATTAGAATTGGTAAACTGCTTGACTAAATGTCTTGTATTGTTTGGCTTACATGTTTTACATTCTGAGTTCAGATTCTGCTGTTCTCATAAAGGAATATGTAACATGTAACTTAAACAATATAGTACCAGGGCTGACTAGAACCACTCCACCTTTTCACAAATTATGGCATTGTACCAATGCTAGAAATTATTATGTTATTAGTTAGTCACCATCTTTTAGCAGTCATTAATATATAATTCCAACATATTACAATGGTTGCAGTTTGGTTAATTTTCATCTGAAATGAATAAATATGGTGTCTTTCAAAGTGTCAAGACTTGGAACTCAATAATTAACTGATCTCAAAACTAAACATATTCAATATATTTGACACAAAAAATACATTTTCAATTGATTGTCTTGTAGTAAATACTTAAGATATATTTATTCATGTCTGTTATAAAGACTTGAACGGAAAAAAAAAGAGCAGAGATGATAATAAATTACACGGACTTCTGAAGGCCAACTTATAATTTATATTAAAACTGAGTATCAAAGAAAGAAGGTTAATAAACATGGCTGCAGGGAGGGGACAGTGACTTATATAAGTGGTGGATTGGCAGAAGTGGTAGAGCATTAGACACAATGACTGTGATATTTAGTTACAATTCATTACACTGCTTTCAAATCCTGCCGAGGTTAACTTTGGCTTCCAATTCTCCAAGAGTCTGATAAAATAAAGTAGTCAAGTGCTGGAGTTGATTGATATTTTTAGAAAGTATCTGTGACGTGAAAGTAATTATAATATTAAACTTGGTGATGCAAACCTCAATCTGGCTCCGGTATTGACCGGCTGTTTTGTGACAGTTGTTTATTTCTTTTTTTTCATTAGTCTACAAATGGTCATTGAGTATTAAAACTTTTATTTTGCCTCAGACTGTTATGGCAGCATAGAGAGTTGGCGTCAGAAAGGGCATTTGATAATAAAACACTACCTCAAAAAAGCCCTGTCCAACCCATGGAAAGGTGAATGTAAAATGATAACAATGATGTTAGTTCAGACACATTAACGACAATAAGATAATTTGGTGAGGTTGTAGTTGTTATTGTTCCTGCTTTTAGAAGTTTCTGTCAACTCTACAAACAAACCTATTTAAATAGCCTACATGATCTGCACCCTTGGGTACATCCAGTTTCCTTACATCACACACTCTCTCTCTCTCTCTCTCTCTCTCTCTCTCTCTCTCTCTCTCTCTCTCTCTCTC
>NC_068991.1:77249822-77258475 GCF_001194135.2 Octopus bimaculoides
TATATATATATATATATATATATGTATGTATGTATGTATGTATATATGTATGTATCTGTGTGAGCATCTTTGCATCTATGTTTGTCCCCGCTTCACCACTTGGCAGCCGTTGTTGGCGTATTTACATCCACATACCTCAGTGGTTTGGCCAAAGAGACTGACAGAATAGGTACTAGGCTTAAAAAATAAGTCCTGGCGTCGCTTTATTCGACTAAAACCCTCCAAAGCAGTGCTCCAGCATGGACGCAGTCAAATGACTGAAACAAGTGAAAGAATAAAAGAATATATGAATTGAAGTATACAGTATTATATATCCATTACAGCCAATCTTACCAATCGATTAATACACTTCGATTAATATACCTACTTTACTGACAGATATATGAGTGCATTTTTTCCTGACTTATGGACTCTTAGACAACTTACACACATACACACTTATCTATATTTATGTATTTACATACATATATACATAACCAATATTTTTTAAGCCATACTGTAGAGCTTAGTTTATTAACAATGTACAGTGTTGAGTGAATGTCAAACTATGTGAGGATGTTGCATGTGAACTGAGTTATCCCATCTGCTCTTGAATATTTAACAGTCCTGGTACTAACAATGTAATTTTGCAAATTGCTGATCTCATATTTGCAATGTTTTAATATTCTTTTTTCTTCAGTTTGTTCTATAATTGCCATCAAATGTATTGTTCCTACATTTATAGGGGCTCCGAAAGGGGTTTCAGGGAGTAGTGTCTCTGCCTTCCTGAGCTAGTTTTCCATCACATTTCTTAGAAACCGTAGTAGAGGCCTTGGTCTCAGGTTCAGAGGTTGGGGGTAAACAAGGGCATGCTTCACTTAGAAAATCCGGCTCCAAAAAAACGTCATAATAATAAAGGAGAATTAGCACCAGCCAGCCCAAAGGTTGGGGTGGGCTGCACCTGCCTACCTCAGTTGCTATGGCATTGAGGTAGATCCAGCCACCCCTGTTATCGGGGACAAAACCAGAATTTAAAACACTGGATGGAAACACTAGACATAATTCAAACTGAGAATCTTTATTTCTAAAAAAAAGTCTAATAACCTCCTCATCCACCAGGCCACTGCACATGCACCACTCTACACATTTTTATGTCATCAAACAGCATCTGATCTTGTTGATATTTTTTAGCTGATATTACATTTAGCAAGAAGCATTTTACTAATCAAGTGACTTAATTAGAATATGTTTGGCTCTGATATAGTATGGTAGATATTATAGTCTAATATATATTAATGATATTCCAATAGCTAATTATGTAGCAATGGTATTTTAATAACTAGTTATAATATATTGATTATTACTTAACTGTTTATTAATCACAATTGAGGACAGTAAATTAGAATTTCCTGCTGCTAATAGAGAGCTTCATTACAAGCTTTGTCATATAGCGTCTCACTATTCTGGAACAATGTCATATTCCTTTAATCATCATCAGGGACATAAAGTATGCACCTGTGTTGGACTGGTTCTATTGTAAGCAACTAATTCTATCTCCTTTGCAGAAAAGGTTTTGCACTTGAGAAAACTTATATTAATCACAGAGAACAGAAGTAAGGGCTTTTTTAATTTTTTTTTTTTTTTTCTTTTAGCAAGTTAGAGGATCAGGAGCATGGTTTCCCAGACTGGTAATAAAAATGTGGCTGATATTCATCATCATCATCATCATCTTCATTTTCATTTATTTAATGCTTGTTTTCTATGCTGGCATGGGTTGGACAGTTTGACAAGAGCTGGAAAGTTGGAGAGCTCCACCAGGCTCTAATTGTCAGTTTTTGGCATGGCTTCTATGGCTGGATGCCCTTCCTAATGCCAATCGATTTACAGAGTGTACTGGGTGCTTTTTACATGGCACCAGCATCAATGGGGTGACCAAGTAACTTGCAAGAGAAAAACCTCTTAGTTGAGAGAAGGAATGGAACTGGGGAAAGTGGTTGTGTGGTAGGCAAGTGGTTAGAGTATAATAGAAGGACAGAGATAGTTGTCTAACTACAGAAGATATATTTGGCAACCCTGGAAGGAGAAGAAAGCTGGGAGAGAGTTAGAGAGAGAGAGCGAAAGAAATAGATGGTATTGGAAGTGTATTGGGGCCTATCCACAGGGAATCTGAAGGACGATATCTCTAGGATAAGAAGTGTGGACAAAGAAGGAATTCCAGAGGGAAAATTTCCTACAAAAGAAAACCCCTTAATGTGGAATATGTGAGGTGAAATGCAGTAGAGCTCTTATTGTTCATCCTCAGACCAGCTCAGCTAGAGCCATCCCATTTTTGCGTCTCTATGATCACATTATCAAATGTGTAATTTTTCTTGAAGGCAGTAGAGTTGCAAAGGATTTGGTTGTTATTTTTAGCATGTTGAATGACCATGTAGATGCTTCTCTAATGGCTCAGCAGGCGAGATGAGAGGGGGTGAGACAAGAGAATCTATGTGTGGGGAGGGGTATGGCTAAGAAGAGCCTAGGATGAGAAGATTTAATTCTTGTGTTAAGACATTCCACTTCATTTCTGGTTTTATCTTTCAGGAAGCATCACATGTTCCTCTGTTGAGAATCTAGGACCTTGTAAATAACCAAAAAAGATACTATTGTTAATGGAAATGGTACAATATTTATTGGACTAAAGGTCTGTAGCATTAAATCTCTAAAGCTTTGTATTTCATGCTGTCGTTCATCCTTTCGAGATTAGTTTTGTGTAATCAGATATATTAACCAGATGTTAATGGTTGATTCTATTGATATAATTATATTTTAGGGCTTAAATTTAATGCCTAAACAGCATTTCTAATGAGTGATTTTAATGCTGTCATAACATTTCGCATACATGTTCTTAATTTCTATGACAAAATAATTCTAAAATGGCAGAGTTGAATGATATAACAGTTTTCAATAATAGAAATGTACTGTAGCCTGTATCTATTCAGTCTTAGTGGACCCAGCATGTGTAATCGAATCCACTGGACAATTGTATTGCAGTGACAAGTATAAAATGATACAATGTCATTTTAAAGAAGACCAGTTTAATGGAAATAGGGAATTCAAGAAACTGAGTGGAAGGATTTATTTGCATTTCTAAAAAAAGAAATATCACAGGCCTTGTTGAAAATATGTAAAGTTAGAGACAACTAATTGATTGTGACATTCAATGAACCACTGTAGAAGGTTAAACTTCAGATACTTGATAAGCTTTATAAAGACTTCAATACTCGCTTAATGGTTTATAAGGTGGTGAGCTGGCAGAATTGTTAGCACGCTAGGCAAAATGCCTAGTGGTATTTCGTCTACCGCTACGTGCTGAGTTCAAATTCTGATAGGGTCGACTTAACCTTTCATCCTTTCAGGATTGATTAAATAAGTACCAGTTGTTAAGCTGTGTGTCTCTATTTTTGCTATCTGATGTCATACCTGCTTCAGGGTAGGAAGAGTGGCTACAAAAGTACACACTGCAACAGTATAGGCACACATAAATTTCGTATATGTTAGGACAGAAGAATGGGAATATAAATGGATTGAAGCAAGATCTGCTGTATACTTTGTCTGAACTAGTTTGGCTTCATGCTGGTTTCACACATTTTACCTTTAAAATGCTATCAAGAAAGCTTGGCCTTGTAGATAGAAAAAGTTCTTATTCCCTTCACTAGTATTGTATTTTCATTTTAAGGCAAATGGTCAAAGTAACAAGGTCTTTTAATGTTGTTTACAAGCGTACCATTCTGTGATCAGATTTTTCCAAGGTTAAATTTACCTTTCACAGCCAATCATATCCTGAGTTGATCAGTAAGTAAGATGCATATTTAGGAATTGATTCACTCTCCTATAGACCTCTTCTATAAACTAGTGGACTTGTGCAGTTTATGTAAATAAACCTTTTTAAAATGGTGGAGTTTGGACAAATTGTAGAGGGAAGAACTAGAAACTTTAGCCCCCACAACGGTTAACTTTATGACCTACATAAGTTTTTAATATTTATGCTTTGGTAATACATAAATATTAGATACAAGTGAGGGTTGCCGGCAGGAAGGGTATCCAGCCGTAGAAAACTCTGCTTCAACAAGATATAGATATGATCACTAATTCATAGAGAAAATAAAATGAGATTATATGTAATCCAAGCTTCTTTCAAGCACAATGATTTCTTAATTAGACATAAAACTATTTGCTAGAAAGAGAGAGAAACTGTCGAGATTGCATAGTGACCTTGCTTGTCCCATGGATTTGATTCAACAGAATCTTGCCTCTTGTTTTACATCAAATACCCAAGATGTAGAATCTCATATTTAGAGAGTGAATAATTTTTAAACTGAATATTATTTAGTTTTCAAGAGCGCTTTCTGATGTAAGGAAAGCTATAGTTGTTATTTCCTGATGGCAACAACCAAGAATTGAAATAGAGTCAGAGATTAGGCTGACTAAGGATTTACCTTTACTCCTCCATCATGGGCTTCCCTTAATAATTCCAGATTTACAGATCCCTTATAATTCCTTCCTTCTGCTTGTCTTTCTTTTTCTCTTCCTTTTGCTGCTGCTGTTTCACCGTAACTGAAACAAAGAGCCAAGGGCCATACACATCACAAAGTGTATGTGTTCATTGAGTTTACAGCCTGTTGTCTTTTGTATCTATTTGTGATTTCCATTAAAGAGCTTAATGTAATGTATGTTTAATTTCACCAAAGGCTGACAACTAGTCAAAAAACAAAAACAGCAAAAAAAAAAAAACAACAACTCCGTGTCAGTTTTAAGTGCTAACTTCCGACTCTGAAGATGAACATGATCAAAACTGTTTACTCTACACTTTAAACACACATTTCACATTGTGGTTGAATGTACATTGGCACATACACAAATGTATATAAATATATGAACACATATGTATGTACGTGCGTGTGTGTGTATAGTTGGTTGGTGCAATTGCGTCGACTGCAGGTGACAAAAACTACTCACAACAAATAATTGGGTATAGAATGAACAAATAAATCATTGAATCAATAACTAATGATGTGCGATTTATATATAGTTTCCACTGCCTACATTCTGTGTAAATGAACTGACCCACTACACAGTGTAAATACATTGCATGTAATACACCAACACATTTTACACACACACACACACACACACACACACACATGATGACCACTTGTATAATGCATTTATGTATGTGTGTGTGTTTATGTATTGTTTGTATATCTGCATATATAAACAGCTTAGATAATTTCTATGATACACACATACACACATGACAAACATCATCATAATCATTGTTTGAACATCCACTTTTCCATAATTGGATGTGTCAGATCAGAATATATTTGGGACACAATTTTTCTACAGCCAGATAGCCTTCTTGATGCTAAACCTTCACTTGTTCCCAAGCAAGGTAACAATTACCCAATCTGATAAACAATGAAACAGCCTAGGCATAGAACTGGATAGAAATGAGATCGTCTGAATATACACCTTTTGTTTACAAAGATCTTGCAACCTGCTAAAACATATCAAGAAACCCCAGATAGGATTTTGCAGCAGACTGTAGGCAAAACCTTCCACCATTATGAAGAGTGATACTTTTGTTTATAACCAATGAACATGAAAGAAAATGGGGGTGGGGAACATGAACTTACAAACATAAACTCTTGCTCTCACATACACACATGTGCACACTTGTATATATACATAAATATATACATACATAGATATTATCATCAGTCATTGTCATCTTTTAACATCCGTCTTCCACTCAAATTGTTTTCCTCTAACCGCCAGTAACTGGCAGCAATGCAGATTGAACATTGATCACACTAACATCGTGCAGTTTGGGGAGGCTTGGAAAGTTATGGGCTCTTCTTGTTTCAAGCTCTTATTGAATAATCAAATACAAAGAATAAAAATTCTTCAGGTTTTTGCAAAGTAGACGACAGGCAGCAGTAATGTCTCAGTGTTTAAAGTCAAACGGTGCATTCGGAATAAGTGTGTAGAAGACATTTCTACCCTAGCCATACCCATCCACCGGAGATGCTGACCTCCATTACAAACTGCCCCGCCAATTGTGCATTGCTTCCACTGAACCAACAAGGGGGCTTTACCTGCAAGAAAAAGCAACTAAGTTTCCCTCAAATCATAGCCCCTCGTCTTAAAAATAGGCTGTATTAAATAATGTAGTGAAGAGTGTAATATGCTTGAAAAAAAAAAAAAACGAATGGCCACGGTTGGAGTGTCTTTAATCATAGTTCTGCTCCATCAGGGCTAACTCAGGGCTAAACAACAACGACACCAACATTGAGGATATTGTCTAAAGGGGGGAATTATTTCCACCTGAGGTGCCTATACTTTCAGAGTGGTACACAGAGCCATTTAAAGATAACGTTCTTGGCCATAGACACAAAACAATATTGGTGACAAGATGCTATCCATCAAAGTTTCAGCTGGTTGTTCTACACTTATTTCACTCAACTTTCTGTATTATCAATCCTAATTGTGCAAAGATACATTTAATCAAAATTACCAGAATTACCTTTCATCTTTTCCAAATGACGATAAAATGTCTCCCATTCCATTTTAATCCTGCTCATTCATATATGTTGTTACATTTAGTTGAATGGAACCATTTTTTATGGTCAAGGCACACTAGTCTGCACCCCCCCCTCTCACACAGAAAGTGATTTACAATGTTCTGATAGAATACAGTCAATGGGTAAGTGGGATATGTAAGGTGATAGAGGCAGTCACCCAAATAAACCATTATTATTCATTTTACTGATTAATTAATACATTCTGCTAATGAATGAGTATTGTTATGGTAATAATATATTGTCATTATCATCATCGTCATCATCGTCATCATCGTCATCGACATCATCATCGTCATTGTCATAAGCAATGTAATTGTGAGGTGTAACCTAATGCCAGCAATATATCATCAAGACTACCACTCCCTTCTCAGCATCCAGCATGAACCATACGCAACCAGCCACCACCACCACCACCACCACCATCGCTGATATTCGTTGCTACCATCACCATCATCGTTATGATAATGATCATCATTGAAGGCGCGTTACAGCTTCTCGCTCCAGACACCACCTACTACCGACCAAATGTACCCTCCACCCAAAATACAATCTGGTGCAACTAATACTGCTGCCACTATCAGCACCACCACCACCAGCACCACCACCACTACCACCACCACCACACATACAAATGATGTTACTATTATCATTACAACCATCATCCTTTCATGACAACGGCTACTCCTACCGCTCCTCTCTTTACCATTCTCTTCCTACTTCTATTCACCATCTCCCTCCCTCCTTCTTATCTCTGCTTCACACTGTCATCTCTCTCTCTCATCTCAGTCACTGCCTATCTTATATTCTTCTTCTTCTCTTCATCATTAGCACTACCTTCTCCTCTTCCTCCTCCTCCTCCATAGTTACCATCATGGCCACCACCTTTTCCAATAATCTGTTTTGCATTGTGACATAAGTTTGACAGGTTTGAAAAATACCATCACTGTCTAGAGATAAAACAATAGTACAGTGTGTGAGTGGACTTATGCATTCTGACACCCACATATGCACATATACACATATTAGATATATATATATATATACACATATGTATATATATATATACACATATGTATGTGTGTATGTGTGTGTGTGTGTGTGTGTGTGTATGTATATATGTGTGTGTGTGTATACACATATCTATAATACATTAAAAGTGAGCTTGAATCTTGTTTGCTTGCTTGTTTGCAATGTTGCCCAGCCAAACTGGCACATAATGGGAAAATACTCTGAATTAAGTTTCCCCTGAAATGTAAATATGAATGGAATAAAAACAAATTTTGCATAAATCAGACAAGTGGTTTTCAGGGTATAAATACCCAAAATGGTGCATAGTGGGAAAATAACTTAATCCTGAAAGGGAAGGAACTCTTACCTTTCAGTTAGACACAGTGACTTGACAACGAAAATATACGATTTGTTTTTACAGTAAATGTTTCTATTTTCATTTTTGTTAAATGTAATATTTTAATCATTTAGAAATATTTTTAAGTGAATGTGATTTCAAAATGTAAGTTGTTTGTACAGTAAATATTTATATTTTAGCTTTCTTTAATCAGACATTATTTTAATGTTTTTTAAAATTATTTTCAAGTGAATACCATTACAAAAATTATTTTTGGCATATTTAAAAAAATATTTTAAAGTGAAAATGTCTTTAAAAATATGGTAAATATTTTGTAAAAGACCCATTCGTAACCTCGGTGTGAAATAATTTTTTTCCATTTTTTTAGAGTGCATTCAACATATCTCACCTCCAAAGATTTGGCTGCTATTTCTAGCCCACCCTGCTACCACGTAACAGCTATTTGCGATAAAGGACTCGAAATACCTGTTACATGATAGTAGGGTGTGCAAGAAATAGCAGCCAAATCTTTCCTTTTCTGGAGAAAGGAACCATTTACATGTGATTTTGATGTCACATTTGTTGAAAGCATGCGAATTAAACTGGAAAAGAAAAAAGAAACCCATGGAACAAAACTCAGTTGCTGGGAAACTCATAATTTCCTGGTGATCCAACGGGTCAGGAGTATTCTAGTATATATATA
>NC_068991.1:77258789-77271023 GCF_001194135.2 Octopus bimaculoides
ATATATATATATATATATATACATATAGTAAAATGAGGATTCAAATAGAACTGGGTACTTGAAAAGATATGCACCAGAGTTGGATAAACCTGTGGTTCCAGCTTATTGTTGATAAGTATTAAATAGGATATTCTGGTTGTGTACACAGAGAAAACCAACCCTATGAGTATTTAGTGACTAGGGGCTGGTCCAAATCACATGTTATGTTGAATTGTACATTGTTGGTATACTCTAGGATGTCTAACAAGTAAATCCCCTCGGTGTATTATAATCAAATGAATAATAACAGAGAATGCATAATTGTCAATTATCCATCATCTGTTATTATTCATTTGATTTTATATATATATATATATATGTGTGTGTGTTTGTGTATGTTTGTATGCATGTATATACACATATATGTGTGTATATGTGTGCATATATATATATATACACACATATATACAGACACACATGTGTATGTGTGTGCATACAAGCACACCACAATCATTGTCTCTTTCTCTTTAACTCTTTTATTTCTTTATCAATGTTTTATTTCTTCCTTTTTCTTTTCCATAGAAAATACAAAAAAAAACACATGATTGTTGTTGTTGTTAACCCATCCCCCTTCAGTTAACCCATATCGAGCTGATCAAAGGCATTCCAGCCATGACCAATCAGTTTTAGGGATGTTTATGATTATATTTCTTGTGTATCTTTATTAAAGATGGTAGAGTGTACCATAAGAATGATTGTGCTGCTATTTCTTGCAAATTGAGCAGCAACATGATGGCTGTCATGGTGTTAGCATGTTGGTGATCAGTCAGGTGGTATAGTTCATTTCTTGTGTGTGTGTATCAACAGCTGCACCATCCCAGAAATGTGTGCAGTACTCTAATGTACTCTTGTGTCATATAAGGATCAGCGACTGCTTGAAGCTAAAGTAGTTTCTGGCACCAGGTTCAGTGTTGGCTTTCTTATTGATGCAGGGTTGCTATGCAAGACCATCATAGATTGCAAGGCTTTAAATTCTTCTAGATTCTAAAGAAGTGACATGACAGTTGCTCAAGGGATGGAACATAGATAAAATGTAAATAAATGGTAAAGACTGAGTGAAGAGATGTGACTTTAACAGAACCACAAACCCTTCAGCCTATACATTCACATAACATTAATTGTATCAGTTGCAAACAAACCAGTGTGGGAGCCTCTGTGTGGTTGCTTGAACCACTAGAAATAACCACTGCATCTGTACCAAATTACATTGTACCACCTTAAACAAGGCAGGACACATTGAGTAAATTAGTTCTTAATATACTGTCTGGATAAACAAAATGAACTGAAGCAGCCTTTATCATGTGAGTACTTAATCATGGAAGAACTGAAGCTAAACAATGGCATCAACATCCATTTGCAAACTGTTTTGTATTATTAGAAGTATAGTTGGTTAGATAACTGGAAGATATTTTAAAGCTTTAGCACACTGTAAGTGCATCATGTCACTGTATGAGTTTTTTCCCCTGTAGTAACAGGGCAGTGGCAGGGGAGACAATTCTACAGAAAATGCAGTGTGCTAAAGGTTAACTGCTAATGTTATCAGCTAAAAAGCAAATGAAATCTTTATATTACAATAGACTTGTGTTCAGAAAACCCCCATTCTTGATTTCAATCATCACCTGAATATTTCTCCTCCATGTCTTAGACCAGCCACCCGACAACTGGCTATATTCAATTTAGAGCAACGTTTTGCTGCAACTCACTGATGTGGTTTGACAACAAAGATATGCATTCAGTCTCTGAAAAAGAATTAGAAACACTGACGAAATGAAACAAGATGCAGTACATAAGGCACTGCTCCAGTGTGGCCAGACTCAATACTTTACAGTGGTTCAAACTGATTAAAGTGTGAATGCAAAAGGTAAGATAGAATAAATTTTGGCAAAACATTCTTTTCATATCTAAATCTGTCTTAAGGAGAACTGTAATTGATGGCAGAAATAATTGTGATCAAAGCTTATGAAAAGAACATTGACAGAATTTGAGTGGGGGAGGGGAGGAAGTTGGTTGAGTGTTACTTAGAATTAGTCTTTGTATAGTGTAATTAAACTCACTTTTTTTTTTTAGTTATCTATGAGGCATGAGACATTAATCATAAATAAGAACAGCTTCAACTAGGTGTCAAAACTGGACCATGAAACTGGCTCATCAGGAGATTACCAACACCATACTGTGCTTGAGAAATAAAACTTTCATAAGTGTCGAGAATATGGGTGGATTCTGAGATATAAGTGCATGCAAACAATTTAGCAAAAATTATGATGGACATAAGGATGTAGAGTAAAGGAGAAAATTTACCGAAGAAGAAAATATAAATTAATAACTATAGTGAAAGATTTTGAAGTAGCTTCTTGCTAAGCTAGATAATAAGATTAACAGATATAAGAACAAATGAAAAGAAATCTTCAAAGAAATAATGATCTTAAAAGATCTAAGAATAGCCACTAAACTGAAGATTTGCCAAGGTTTGAACAAACTACCAGAAAATTACAAGAGGTGATTGGATAAGCTAAGACGTAGCGAGATAGTATTATTCAAAATGTCAGCTAAAGTTAAACTAACTATGCTGTATATTTAGAGAAAGTAGATGACATTTCTAAGGTACTTTTAAGATTTTTTAAATGATATATGAGAGCGAAGAAAAGAATTTCAACCTTGCAGTAGGTGAAAAGGATATTCAGGAACATGACAAAAAGAAAACTAATAGAAGAATTTGAGATCAATGAAAGGAATCTTTTTAATGTAGTAAAAATATAAAGGATTGGTCTGTTCTAGGTATTGACAGCACCGACAGCTATTGTTGGAAATAGTTAAGTTTGATTTGAATGTCAATAAGCTTAAAATTCTTTTCAAAATTAGCTTATTAGACACTATACTAAAGTGGATAACATTCAAAATAGGAAGAATGAAACGAAGTAAGAGACAAACAGTAGAATCCTTTAGTTGTAAATATTCAGATAATTTCCTCTCTTCCATTATAGTAAACTACATTTAAACAGTCGTACAATATAAAATAATAGCAGATGGAAAAATACCTAACAAAATAAGCTCACTACTATTGTTAAAGAAAATCTTTGAGAATTTAATCTGAAGGTGAGTGTTGTCATCAGTAGATTACCGTATGGTTCTGGAAAACTTAGATAAGACATTTTTAAAAGTGGTGGGCGATTATAAATAATGATGTGTAATAATTAGTTGACAACACTTTCAGAATAAATTGAAGGAAAAGAAAGCATAGTTATATAGTTTCTAAGCTCACTTTCCCACGATGTGCCACTGGGTCCAATGCTATTGCGTGGCACTTTTCACAAGTGTCTTCTACCATAGCTTTTGGTTGACCAGTATACTTCATGCAAAGCAAAAATAAAAAGCTTTGTGAAAGTTGATGGATGAAATAATGTTAGAGGGTGTTGTGTGTGTAGAATGGGACAATTCAGTACAGGTATTGTGGTGCAAACGTCTTGGTAATGTGTATAAGTCATCAAAGTATATTGGTGAAAGAACTGGAAAAAAAAAAAAAAAAGAAACAGTGTTTTCGAATAAAAGTAAATACCTTATGTGATATTTGTTCTGCCTGAGTTATGCAAACAATCTATTGCCACTGTTGTGGAGGTGTAATGGCTCAGTGGTTAGGGCAGCGGACTCGCGGTCATAGGATTGTGGTTTCGATTCCCAGACCGGGCGTTGTGAGTGTTTATTGAGCGAAAACGCCTGAAGCTCAACGAGGCTCCAGCAGGGGGTGGTGGTGAATCCTGCTGTACTCTTTCACCACAACTTTCTCTCACTCTTACTTCCTGTTTCTGTTGTGCCTGTAATTCAAAGGGCCAGCCTTGTCACACTGTGTCACGCTGAATATCCCCGAGAACTACGTTAAGGGCACACGTGTCTGTGGAGTGCTCAGCCACTTGCACGTTAATTTCATGAGCAGGCTGTTCCGTTGATCGGTATCATTGTCACTGTTACCGTCAGAAATATAATGACCAAGTGATTGGCCAGTTGGAAACCTGTCACAAATGAGGTTATGATTCATTAAATGCAATTTAAAATTAAAGCAAAAATAAAATAAGGTTTAAAAAAATAAACTGATTTTAATGTTGAAAGGAATTTTATAAAAATTACATCAAGATGAAAATGTATGACCAACAGTGTAGTTGCGTGTGTGTGTGTGTGTGTGTGTGTGTGCATGTGCGCGCACGCTTTAGGCTGTTGTAAAATCTAATTAAAAGGGTTAGTGATTACCACACAACTAAAACGTATAATAGATTGTAGGGTGAGATAAACTAGTAAGAGTAATATCATTGGAGCACACAGCCTGACTGTCAATGATTTAAACCTATGGCAAGAAAGCCACAGTCATGCTGGAAGAAGTTAATGAAATCACTGCACTTACTATTCATGTCACACAGATATGTAATGGTATTAAGAAATGAATAGGTATAGTACATTAAAACTGGTGGATTGAGAGAACTTGTAAAATTAATGAAGTCTCTTGACTTTTGATAGAAGATGTCAAATAAATTTCTCAGATGTGATTTGGAGGAAAAGACAGACAAGCAAAGCACCTGGAATACATTTACATTTGAAACTGAGGAATAAACAAAGAACATACTTAAGTTGGAAATGTATAGCAAGAAGCTAATGAAAGCAATAAATTTCTCAGTAATCCCAGTGGCACAATTTGTAACAAGAACATGATTCAGTTCAGCAAAGTAAACTCTGAAATACTGGATAAGATTGTTGAGGGAATATACTGAAAGAGTGAGCATATCATGTATGTATGTAACTGTGTATATCATGTAACTGTGTATCATGTAACTGTGTATATCATGTATGTATGTAACTGTGTGTGTGTGCATTCTGAGAGCAAGCTTAACCAGTTGATGGTATATATGCAGACATACAAAAGTGGAGATGGTAAACAGGAAGTGCTGCAATGGTAACAGACTGTTAGATGGTTAACTGGAAGACAATGTCTTGAAATAAATAAATTAGAAAAACAGCAGCAGAGATGAAACTGTTGGGAAGAATATTGTTTCATTTGGAAAAGGAGCAGAAGAAGAAGAAGTAAAATATGAATAAGAGGAAATTCTGGAAGCCATGTAAAATCTAAAAATTTGTTTGAAGGAGAACTAAGAGAAAAATATATAAATAGGTGATTAATGGTTTATAGATAGAAGTTTAGAGAGAACTTAAGAGGGTTCTTATGATGAAGATAGAACTAAGATCAGAAAAATATAACAATATAATTCTCAGAAATTGCAATATATATTACTTTAGAAAAGAAAGAAATATTCTGAATGTCTGAAATGCAATAGAAACTCCCAAGATCCAAATTAAAAACAAAAATTGGAAGAACAACTAACCAAGATGCAAGAACAAATGATGGAAATTTAATGGATGGAAGAAAATAATCTATATAGAAATTGCTTTGGATAGGAATATACTAAGAATATTCGGTGGTAAAAGAGAGAAATGGTACCAAGTTGTACAGTGTTAGGAATAGAGAATGAGTATTTATAAAAATCTAATAATACATTGATGATCTAGGTGGTTACTGATACGAATTGAGAGAGACTTCTATCTGAACATAGTAAACTAATAAGAACCGGTTGTGTGAAAGAAAGAAATTAGAATTTGAAGAAACGAAAGATTGCTGTGATTACAAGTGTTGCCTAGATAAAACCATTAGTTCTGCAAGACAAGTGTAACTTTAATAGATAATAGATAAAAATGATATGGATCTTCGATATGGGAAAACAATCAAAAATGTGAAGAGCTATTGATACTCTTATCAGATAAAGGAGTAGAAGAGTCAAAATTACATTGAAAATTAACAACTCCTTTACATTAAGCACATTGGTACACGTTAAAGAGAGAAGCAAGGAAAATTTTAAATATTTATTTATTTGTCATGAGAAACTAAATGATTGAGTAAAAAGGTACCAGATGCAAAAATGTTATATCAGGAATTAACGATCAGATACTTTACACTGATCAAGTTGTTAATTCATTGCTGACTACAAGAGATTTATTGTCTCTATGAAATGTGCTCAATTCTGGTTATTGGTGTTTAATGAGCTAGAGACTAGACAACACAACTTTAGTGGAATGTTACTAAAATCTAGTTTTTGTTGTCTAGTCCCAAGTCAGCCCTGATCAGGTCGACTAATAATCACATCTTTTTAAGGTGGTAGGGTGTGGTTTAAAGGAGATTTGGCTATTAATTTAACAGGTCAAGCAATTACATTGAGACTTCCTCATTGGTTCATAAAAACATCATATTCTATTAAGAGGAAGATTCATCCCTTATCTTACTTAACAATACCAATACAAGAATTTAACTCCAACCTTATGTTTCTTTGTGGTTCCTGAAGGAATCAACTCTTGATGACCTTCTAAGATAAAAGGTCAACTAATTTTATAGAAAAATTAGTTGACCTTTGATTGGAGCCTCACCTACTTTGAAAAGTGGAAGCATGCACAGTTCAATAATTTAGTCATCATGAAGAGGAAAATGATTAAGTAGATGAATATCAGGTGAGAGAATACAATCGCATCATAGGTAAAAGAAAATTTCAGTAGAATATGAAAACCTAATCAGAATCTGAATTTAATCTTCTACAGATTATCAGAAAACTACCAACATGGTTCCTACAAGTTAACAGTTTGTAGCAAAATGTATTAAAGTGTGCCATGAGGAGAGAAAATATGATCTTTTGAAGGACTCTACTCAAAATATTAGTTATTCCCTCTATTCACATCACATAAGCAATCTTATGTATTGATGGCATTTCATTTTACTCGCAGGGCATGTCACTAAATCCTATTGTCTTACTACACCTGATTCCACCAGGGTTTTCTGAATATGATACCTGTAATTGATTTATATTTGTATAGTAAAGAGAAATATTTTCTTTTGGTCTGCTCAACAATATAGCAACTCAGGTTATGTAAGAGGCACCAATGTGTGGCAAAAAAGAACATCAGGACCACCAATGGGACTCAAAGCATGTATTTTTAATTCCTAGCTGACTATATTACTGATTACATTTCAGTACGTCACCACTAATTGTAATTTGATCAATATGGTTAGCAAGTTCTGTTAGTGGAAATTACTGTTTTCTGTCTCAAATTAGTTAATTATAATGTCTGTCATTTTTATTGGAATCTTAACAATTAATTAATAACATGCAGGCATGGCTGTGTGGTAAGAAGCATGCTTCTCAATCAAGTGGTACCGGGTTCGGTCCTACTGCATGACCTACCACATGGTTTCAGCCTCAGGCCTACCACATGGTTCCAGCCTCAGGCCTACCAAAGCCTTGTGAGTGGATTTGGTAAATGGAAATTGAAAGAAGCCCATTGTATATGTGTGTGTGGGTGTGTGTGTGTGTGTGTGTGTGTGTGTATAAAAGCACCCATTACTCTAAGAGTGGTTGGCATTAAGAAGGGCATCCAGCCATAGAAAACCATGCCAAATCAGATTGGAGCTGGGTGCAGCCTTCCAGCGTGTCAGCCCAGCCAAACCATCCAACCCATGCCAGCATGGACAAACGGTCATTAGATGATGATGATGATGATGATAATGATGTATATGTTTGTGTGTCTGTGTTTGTCCCCCACCATCACTTGACAACTGATGTTGGTGTGTTTATGTCCCCGTAACTTAGCAGTTCGACAAAAGAGACTGATAGAATAAGTACTAGGCTTACAAAGAATAAGTCCTTGGGTTGATTTTTTCGACTAAAGGCGGTGCTCCAGCATGGCCACAGTCAAGTGACTGAAACAAATAAAAGAACAAGTTGGTTAAATATCTCCCCATATCAAGTGGAGTGATGGTGGAAGCACTTATCAAATCGAGGTAACTGTGCCTCGGTTTTACCAAAGCTGATACTGTTGGCTGAAACTCCTGAAAGTTCTGCCAATCTTTCACCATAGATTGCTAAGTCATTTACCTAATTTGGAAGGATAAAAGGTGAAACTGGTTTTGGTAGAATCTGAACAGAGACAACAGAAAGTTACAACAAATGCTACAAAACATTCTAGCCAATACTCTTAACAGCATTACCATTTTGTTGCCTTTATTTATCATGTAAGTACCCAGAAATGAATTACTGCGCTTCATGAAATGATTAACATATGTTTATTTTGCCACAAAAGCCGATTGTCTAATATGCCGGATTCGGATTGAAGTTTAGAGAAGTAGCTATCATTATAAAAGTTCTTTTGAAGTTTCAGGATGTAGTTTTAGTCATTGAAAAAGTAGACTGAAAGAACTTTCAGAGATAGTAATTTTGCAGAAGTAGAGAGATGGATCAACTTGAATTACATCATTTAATGTTGTCTCCATATTTTCTTGGATCAAATTCTGTGGTATTTGATCTCTCATTTTATTCCTCCAGGGTTGGTAGTATACTGACTGTACATTTGTCCTACAGTAAGTTATAAATATGCTTAATCAAAAGAAATCAGTTTTAGATAGGTGAGGATTACGAATAGTATCTCTGACTGGATGAGGAGGAGGTGGCATGGTTCATTCTTCTTGTTAGTTCAGTCTATTCTTTGCACTCATCTTGCATGCATCAATGGTAGGTGATTGGCAAGGCGGGGCATAGTTAAATCTTATGTACATTACTTGTCATCGTAATCAAGCTACAGCTTAATACAGCTTCCATAGTATTTAGTACTTCATAGCTATATTCTTGATCCAATAAAATGCCAGTCTATTATGTGTTTTTCCCTTGAGTGTATCCGAATACTGCACTGAAATTTTATGACATTTGTCAGTTACTGAATGTTGTTGAGCAAAAGGTAAGCTCATGGCAACTTGAGAATGGAATTTTATCTAATTGCCTACAAATATATAAAGCCCTTCATACTCGTCACGACTACCTGTCTGACAAAAGTATACCAGGCACATGCATCACAACCAAATGTGTGCGACATGGTAATCTCATATCAAGATAAACAGTGCATGACCTTGCAGGTGGGGCCCAGTTAGAATTTTTCTTCAGGTTGAGTAGCCCATCCAACTCAAAAGATCTCTGAATAAAGGTTGTTTAAGGATGTTGAATGAAACACCCATGTTTCCAAAGGTGAATTATCCAAACCTCAAAGAATTCTTCTCAACACATGGCTACGATGCTCCCCCACTACTTCTGCTCATGATCAGAGATGCACATATCATCAGCCACCAAGGGACATGATCAACTGGTTAAGGTCAAACAACTGACAAGCAAATCTGTGGTATTGAGCAGAATATTTGTTGTAACCCATCTTTTATACCAAGACAAAACAACGTACATGATAACACTTCCAATCAATTAAGATCAGAAACCATGAGAGCCACTGCCTGGTACTGCATCAGGGCATTTATTACTATTATTATTATCATCTTAGCATGCCAGGCAAAAGGCTTACTGGTATTTCGTCTGCCACTACATTCTGAGTGCAAATTCTGACTTTGCTTTTCATCCTTTTGGGAGTGAATTAAATAAATACCAGCTATGCACTGGGGTTGATGTAATTGACTTAATCCCATCCTCCAAGCTGTCCTTGTGGTAAAAATTCGGAATCATCATCACCATCATCATTATTATTATTGTAGTACCTCTTCTGGGTCTTCCTAGTCTGAGTTCAAATCTTGTAAGAACCTGTTTTGCTTTTCCTCCCTCTGGGGTCAGGTCATTAAAATAAAGTGCCAAACAAATGCTGGAATCAAAACTATCAACTAATCTCCTCCCTCCCCTCAAAATTGTGTCTTTGTTCCTACATCAGAAACAATTATTACTCTTGTTGTTGTTTTTGTTATTGTTATGCATTTTCTTCGTGTAGTTGTTGTCATGGTAATTATTGTTTTCGTATAAATATTGTCATTAGTGTATTTGTTATTGTTGTAAAAATAGTATTATTATTATTATTATTATTAGTAGTAGTAGTAGTTTTTATCACTGCTTTTGTTTTTTGTGTTTTTTTTTAATGGTGGTATTTTTTAATGGTGCTTTTGTTTTTTTTTGTTTTTTTTTAATGGTGGTATTATTCTTGTTATCATAATAGTAGAAATAGTATAGGTAGTAGTAGTAGTAGTTGTTGTTGTTACTGCTGCTGTAGTAGCTGATGTTGTGGCTGATACCAATTGTTTCTGCTGCTGTAGTTGTTTCTGCTGCTATGTAAACTGATCTTCCATTAGTATATGTCCGATATGCTAATTGAATTTTATGACAGCATCAATTATTAAAGATATCTTTCTTTTCCTTTATCTTTTCTTCCTATCCTTACATTTATCTCATGCCCCACCTCCATCCTGTCTATCAATACTCCCCCCACCACATACACTGTAACAAGTGGGGTTGATTGTTTTTTTTTTGTGTAAAACACTAAAGTGCTCAATGTACTTTCACAGTAGTCGTTTATTTGTACATGCATGTATACATACATACATACATACATACATACATACATATGTATGTATATAATTTTAATTTTTATTTGTGTCAGTCTAAGGCCTTCGCTGATTGCCAAGTGGTGGGAGACAAATATTTATATGTTTATATACACACAGACACACACATATATACATACATACATACATACATACATAGATACATGCACACACATGCACACCAGGCTTCTATGCAGTTTTCTTCTACCGAATTCACTCACAAAGCATCAGCTGACCTGGGGCTAAAGTAGGAGACATGGGTCCACAGTAACATACAGTTGAACTGAACCTGAAACCATGAAATGCTGGCATGATGTTTACATTCTTATTTGACATTACGACCAATTGCTCTGCACTTTTGAAGGCCAGTGGAATAAAAATTTAACTCCCTTAACTGAAAAATACGTAAATACTTGTAATAGGAAGGGCATCCAAGGCTTAAGACTCTGCTTTAGAATAGCCTCTGCCTAATCTATGCCCATATATTAACACCTGTTTTTTTTCCATGCTGGCATAAGTTGGGAGGAAGCTGTTTTGAAGGAGCATTTTCATGACCAGGAAAGAGAGGTGCGTATGTTTGTGTTAACATAACTGTCATTGTTCTATCTTGCTGTCATCACTTATAGGCTGCTATCATCACATCTACCATCTTGGTAGATGTGATGGCCTTGGATACACACACCTATCTCAGACTCCTGACTCCTCCTGTCACATCACCCTTTGTCACACATCTCTCTCATCACTGCCTTTCATGCTTTTCACTCTGCAAAGAGGCTGTTGAGTGAGCAGAGACACTTTAGGGCCCTTTATTCTTATTGAGGACTTGATACCTTTCTGATGCTGATGTTGTGTAGAAAGCACCCAAAATAATCTCTAAAATGGTTGCTGTTATGGTGGGCATTCATAGAAAATAGTACAAAAAGTGAAATGTAAATGTGATGAGCTCACCTGACCTACCTATGTAAGCAGTAATTTTCTGTGTGTGTGTGTGTGTGTGTGTGTGTGTGTGTGTGTGTGTGTGTGTGTGTCATCATCATCGTCATCATCATTTAATGTCCATGTTCCATGCTAGCATGGGTGGGACAGTAACACAAGAGCCAGCCAGGCCGAAGCCTGCACCAGACTTCGTGACTGTTTCGGCAGGATTTTTACAGCTGGATGCCCTTCCTAACACCAACCACTATACAGTGTGAACTGGGTGCTTTTAAGTGGCACCTGCATTGACAGGGTCACCAAGTACTTGCAAGACAAAAACTTTTAAGAGGGGAAGAGGCATTGGAGGAGGTGATGATGAAAAGGTTATAGTGAGACAGATACAGGTGTCTTGCTGAATAGGAAGTACAAGGTTACCTGGTCAGAGAGAGAGAAAGATCAGGAATGAAGACAGAAGCAGGTGTGCTACCACAAAGAAAATACACGGTTGCCCAATCTGAGAGAATTACAAGAGAAGGAGAGAGAGAGAGAGAGAGAGTGGGAGACAGCAGGATGGAGATGGTGGCAAAATGCCAGGCATACCCACAAGGAACAGGGATCAGAATATAAATGAGATGGTTGAGTAAAGGAAGATAGAGATGGAGATAGTGCCAAGTGCCAGGGCATACTCTTGAGGTTCAAATGCCATAATATAAGTGACAGGATATTGCAAAGGGAGTGCGATTAAATATATATACATACATCTGGTGTGACATCGCTTTCTTCTCCTGTTTTCTCTCTAAATATATATATATATATATATATATATATATATATATATA
>NC_068991.1:77271033-77271838 GCF_001194135.2 Octopus bimaculoides
ATATATATATATATATATATATATATATATACATATATATATGAAATTAACTAAATAAGAGGAGAGAAGTAATGCTTATTCCATTTGTTGACAGCTGTTTCATAATCTATGTCCAGTTACACCACTGCTGTTAAATTGCCCAATGCACATCTGAATATTCACATATTTGCATAGATATAGATATATTTGTTCCGTAACAAATTACTCAATGAACAAATTACTCATCACTGTCATGTCAAGGCAAGTGAGCATAGAGTTTAATGCTTACTTGTCATGATATAATTCCAATGAGTAATTTGTACAGTATGTCACAGCACAATTATATCTATATTTGTGCATCTATATGTATATTTACACAAGTGTTGGACAATTTAACATTGATAATATAACTGGACATAGATTACGAAACAACTGTGAACAAATGGAATAAACATTTTCATCTCTCACTTCTCTTATTTTATTAATTATTCTATATTCTTCAATATTCTGATTCCTGGAGTTTCAGAATGATAGTGATGTTATGGTCTGGCCTCAACCATTGTTTTTCTCATAGCTGTGTACTTGGCAAAAAGCTGTTTTTTCTTTGAATCTCTATTCTTATTGTTCTATATATTTATGCATGTGTGTATGTCTATCTATCTATCTATCTATCTATCTATCTATATATATATATATATATATATATATATATATCATCATCATCATCATCGTTTAACGTCCGCTTTCCATGCTAGCATGAATTGGACGATTTGACTGAGGACTGGTGAAACCGGATGGCAACACCAGGCTCCAATCTCTCTCTCTC
>NC_068991.1:77272100-77281836 GCF_001194135.2 Octopus bimaculoides
ATATATATATATATATATATACATACATACATACACACACACACATATATAGCCTTCCTCTTGTGAACCCAAGTGAGGGACCAGCTATTCTAGTTGACAGCAGCATGATAGATAAGGTAATTAAAGATATAAAGATATGGTGGGAGGGGCCCTGGTCTAGCAAGAGTCACTGTTGAGATGCTTAAGACATCTGGTAGAGTTGGATACAATCTAGTCCCCTGTATAGTTAATGAGATTGTTCAGGAAGGTATAATCCCTAGTGATTGGTGCAACAGTGTCATAATCAGCTGCTACGAGGGCAAGAGAGATGCATTTTAGATAGAGGTAATTATAGAAGCTTCAAGTTGCCAGACCAAGTGAGGAAAGTTACAGTGAATGTTATAGCCCCAATTAATTACAAACAGAATTAAACGAGATAAAATATGCTTTGGTTTTAGCCTGGGGAGAAACACCATGGATGTTATTTTCATAGTCAGACAACTGCAAGAGAAATATTTAACTAAGAACAAGCCATTGTCCTTGGCATTTTTTGATCTAGAGAAAGTCTTTGACAGAATACCTTGCTCTGTGATATGATGTTTCTGATGAAGCTGGGGATTGAAGAATGGCTTGTGAAAGCAGTACAGGCCATGTACATGGGGGTTATTAGTAAGGTAAGAGTTGACCATAAGTACAGTGATGAATTTAGGGTACAGGCAGTTTGGTCCTCAGCCCCCTCTTATTCATCATCATCCTCCAGGCCATTACAGAGGAATTTAAAACTGGAAGCCCATGGGAACTCCTATTTGCTGATGATGTTGCCCTTGTAGCAGAATCTGTAACAGAAATTCCAGGTATGGGAACAGAGCCTGGAATCCAAAAGTCTTAAAGTAAACTTAGAAAAGACCAAGGTCCTAGTAAGCACGAAATCAGACAGGACCCTTCATCCGACTAGTAAATGGCACTGCTTGATAAGTAGGAAGGGTGTAGGCAGAAATTTCTTTAGGTTCACCCAATGTAAGATATGGACACACAAGAGGGGCAGTGTAAAAGTAGGAAGGTTAACAGAGAAAGTAGTGTTTGTATGTGGAAGATGTATAGGGGCCATTAAGACCACAGATGCATAAGAAACTGATTTCCTGAAATGTTCTGGTGGCTCTCTGGAAGTTGTAGATAACTTCTGGTTTGTAGGTGACCTAATTAACAGTAGAGGAGGTTGTAGAGAAAGTGTAATTGCTAGAATAAGAATAGGATGAAGAAATTTTAAATATGTTATCCTCTTTGTTTTCAGTGAAAGAAAGGAAGTAAAGTAGAAAGCATTGAAAAGGAGTAAAAGAGAAATGTGAAAAGGGTCAAAAAAAGGGGAAAGAAAGAATTTGTCAGCAAGAATCAAATGAGCCAGTCAAAATGGGTGGCTTTATAATATTAAGAGTAATATGATATTATCTTTCTCACGGTGATAGATAGATAGACAGACATACATATAGATAGATAATTAGACAGATAAATAGATAGATAGATATGCATACATATATGTATATATTTATACATACATGTGATTTCTATGGTGATGGCAACTGTTACAAGAGAGATTATCATTCTCCCACAACATGAAGTGAGATTAGAAATTCAAATTTGAAATTAAGGAAATGCAAGGTAAATGATGCATATTTAATTTTTTTTCCTTTTGTTTACTTATTATGAAGTGGTTACAATTTATAATTGGTGGTAATCATGTATAGCACTATTTCATTCTTTTAGAAATCATCAGCATGATATAACTTGTAACATATGAATTAAATGTTATTTTATGAAGTGATATATTTCATCAATAATTAAAATAATCTCTATCTGGAGGAAACTCAATGAATATATGCTTTTTTCTTTTCTTCTCTTTGTCATCCCTAATTCAACTCACAAAATATTTACTAATCCAACTATATGGTAAAAGAACCCCACTTACCTGAGGTTTCATGCAATTTGATCTAACAGAACTTTATGCCAATATAAGAAATCTTAATAGTTCTGTGGATGATGCACTCACTATTGTGGAAATCTCCTTTCTTGTAGTGATTTGCTCTCTTGAAGAGATCAGTTCTTTTGTAGATGTCAATACCTTTTAGAAAGTTTTGGAGAAGATGAGGATATCTATAGCAAATAAGCATACAACATGAAACTCTTGTGTTCTGATTAGAGTCTCTTGTTGGATCTCTCAGCTGTTGATGCATGAGACC
The DNA here is from genome assembly GCF_001194135.2 of Octopus bimaculoides. Classification (NCBI taxonomy): domain Eukaryota; kingdom Metazoa; phylum Mollusca; class Cephalopoda; order Octopoda; family Octopodidae; genus Octopus; species Octopus bimaculoides. The sequence goes on from NC_068991.1 coordinate 77,274,314, forward strand.
ATGTGACAAGATGTTTAGTTAGTGATCTTTAAAAACTGATTTGTATTGTACAGACTCAATCTTTCAGTGAGAAAGTCCAAATATGTGAGACATTCCAAACAATTTAACACTTAAACCTAGGAATATCATGCAGACTCACACATATGCACATATGTAAATATCTGCAGAGATATGCATAAAGATGTACAGATGCACAAGTACTTCTCGCAAAAAATGCCTCATTTAAACTGTGTTCCAATTGCAGCTATGTCTTTTTTTCTTCTAATTTTTCTCTTCTTTTGTGGCTTATCTAGGAATTGCATCAGCTAGATTGTCTTCTCTTTTTAAGCATGGTGCTTTTGCTGGAGATTTGGTTGCTATTTCTAGCAAGTCAAAATACTAAATAGAAGTTTATGAATAGCTGAAAAGGCAACATGTCCAGTTTGTTACGTGGCACCACATATGGTCAAGTCAAAATTACTTTTCATCAAAGTGCACAACATGGTCCTTTACTAGCAGAAGCATTGCATATCAGGTACAATGGATCTGTGTAGAGAATCTAGTTGAAATAACAACTGGTCAGTAATAGAATCATTCTACAGTTGATTGACTTGCTAGAAGTAGAAGCAAAACCACTCTCAAATCACACATTACCAAGTTAAAAGAAGAAAGATTTACTGGACAATGTGGTTCTGGATATACACTGCCAAAGAGAAAATATAAAAGATGGAATAGTTTTTGCTTGAGTGCATTCTACCATGAATGACCTGGAGACTAACAATAACAAACACCTTGCTATGAGCTGTAGGTAGGTTTATGGAAAAGTTCATAGGTGCAGGAGTGGCTGTGTGGTAAGTAGCTTGCTTATCAACCACATGGTTCCGGGTTCATTCCCGCTGCGTGGCACCTTGGGCAAGTGTCTTCTACTATAGCCTCAGGCCGACCAAAGCCTTGTGAGTGGATTTGGTAGACGGAAACTGAAAGAAGCCCATCGTATATATATATATATATATGTATATATATGTATGTGTGTTTTTGTGTCTGTGTTTGTCCCCCCACCATCGCTTGACAACCAATGCTGGTGTGTTTACGTCCCCGTAACTTAGCGGTTCGGCAAAAGAGACCGATAGAATAAGTACTAGGCTTTCAAAGAATAAGTCCTGGGGTCGATTTGCTCGACTAAAGGCGGTGCTCCAGCATGGCCGCAGTCAAATGACTGAAACAAGTAAAAGAGTAAAAGAGTAAGTTTCATTGCTGTGCAGAGAAAAGAAGCTGAGTATTCAGGAAATGAGAATGGGGTGTTTGGGGTTGCTAAGGGACTGCTTGATTTGGGCAGACCTGGAGTTAAACCACCACCACCACAGCAGCAACAGCAGCAACAACAACAATAACAACAACAACAGCAGTAGTAGAGCTTTGTTCCACTTCAAGAACAATATATTTATATACAAAAATAGATCTTGCATAAGAGTAACATACAAATATATAAGGAAAGGAGGAGAAGAGAGCATGTTGTGACACTAACATCTGTCCATAAAATATTCTTCGTATCAATAAACAGACTCCGTTGTAGAGATGAGGAATCAGGTCATGGATTCAGCCTAATGAGAAATTCCCAGCACTGTGCTGTTGTGTCTGCCATGGTGTCTACCATCAGAGAGCTCTCTCTCTCTCTCTCTCTCTGACACTATGTTCCCTTCATTGATTACTGCTGATCTGTCTTTTCCCACTGTTAGTACATCACTATCTAAATCTACACACTGTATGCACTAACATACACATATTAACACACAAATATGCACACACTTACAAATACTGAGAACAGCTATTATATGTACATATACATGCACTAAAGCACACATATACTTATGCATATATATATATATATATATATATATATATATATATATATATATATATATATATATATAAGTTCACCTGATATCTACATGTGTTCATTTTTATGAATTCTGATTATGTCTGCACTGATGAGCAGAGAGTATGTTATGTACACTGACTATGAAATCATACATGATTTGCAACTAAATCTGTTTTTAAGAGACAACTTCCAAGTTACTTTCCCCACTTTGAGTACAATGTATATTTATTAAAGTAGTTTTGACTTTAAGAGTCCCTTACAGCATGAGGCATTTACATGTAGTTATAGCCCTTAGTATAATGAATGTATATATATATATATATTGTTTTTGTTAGGTTACCTTGTATGTCTCTACTGTCATGTTTTTGTTCCCAACTTTGACCCTCCATAAATCCTAAATTTAATTTTAGAATTTATTGGAACAACTGTCTTTGAAGACTCATATTGTCATTGAATGCTTCAAATGTGGAGTAGATAGACAGCTGACAACTGATGAAGGGTCCTTTCTCTGTGTTTACTTGTCCTGTTTTCCATTTTTTAGTTGTTGTTTATGTATTTAACTCCTTTGTTTATGTATTTCATGTTATTCGCACCGTTGGTGGCATCCTGTACCTATATATGCCTATATATATATATATATCATATATTATTTATTATATGTATAGAGATAGATAGATAGATATACATAAATCAACCTACACCTACATGCATTTCTATACATAAAAATATAAACATATGCATAAAAATACATAGATATCCATATATATATATATATATATATATATATATATATATTTATATATATATATATATATATATATATATATATATATACACACACACACACACACACGGGCGCAAACATGCATACATGAAAATCTATATACGAACATACATTTATTCACATATCCCCAGATATCAACCAGCACTCATATACACGAAAAGATATAAACATTAATACTTGTGTATGTGTAAATGCTCAGAAATCTAAACACACAATGGAAAGTGCACATAGATACATAGAAATATATCAAATCTTATAAACTAACAAATATTCATATATAGTTCATACTTACATACATACATATAACCACACACGCACATATCAACATAAATATAGTAAGAAGTACAAACTCTGACAAACCTGTAGTGAAACCTATATCATATCCATGCACGTGTAAACTTTAGCTTCAGCTCTTACATCCACTCATTCATGTAAACACACACATGCATTAACACAAAGCTCTCCCTCACATCCATTCACAGACTCAACCACACCCACACTTATAAATTCAAACACATACATAGCAATTTCACTGATTTTATGCATGTCTGTTGAACACACATGCAACTTCACAAGCATAGAAAGAAACACGCATGCACACGTACACAACTAGATTTGACCTTTCATTCGTATCCATGTACACTCTCACACTGCGATAAATGCATGTGCACATATGCATGCATGCATCATGTGTTAAAGGATACATACTAATACACATGTATGAAGAAAAACAAAACATATCCGACTATGATAGAAAGAAGAATTTCCTAGTCAAACCAGCAACATATATAGATATAGATATAGATATAGATATAGATATAGATATAGATATAGATATAGATATAGATATAGATATAGATATAGGCCAGTGGTGCTGGCATTATGATGGAAAGCCAGGTAGATTATCACTGCTTCAACCACACCTGCTGCCATCCCTGCTGCCTGCCGCCACTACCACCGTCATCATCATCATCATCATCATCATCACTGTTTAAATTAAATATGTATTTCTCTCTGCTAGCAAGGGTCAGAACGGCAACATATCTCTATCCTGTGCCAATTCATATGTGAGGCTATAGTATTTTTCTCAGGTATAAACCTCACCATTCTTTCATATGCCTTCGTTGCCACGTGTATCATCATTGGCAACTCATTTGTTTTCACTGAACATCTCTTTTCTGTTTATACCCTCACATCAAATTATTTGACCATTACGTATTACCGGTACTAACTTTTTCAAAAGTTGGAGGGATAAAAGCCAGATGTTCAACTAGAATAGTGGAGAGGGAAAACATATTCTATAAACAATCCATCCAACCATTCAATTTTCTATTCATATTAAGTATACATGAATATGCAGTATTGAAGATGTATAGGATATATAGAATTACATATATGTATTACTCTACAGGGTGGGTGAAAAGTAAATAGGCATTAAAAATTGGTACTAAAATCCTTATTCCTTTTGCAAATTTATCGACAAAAATGATCCATGTTCTTTATTGCATGGGAAAATGAAAGTAAATCTTCATATTTCAACATAAGCACTGATGATGTCAACCAGTTTCCTCAAACGGCCAGGGATGGAATGAACCACCTTCTGAAAGATGTTGTCTGGGATATCATTGAGAACCTCCTGAATTCATGTCTCCAAGTCCTCCAGTGTGCAAGGTTTTGTCTTGTACACCACCTCTTTTGTGTAATCCCACAGGTAAAAATCACCTGAAGTGAGATCTGGACTTCTTGGAGTTCTGGATGTCAGGACTTCTGCAGTCAAAGTCTTCAGGTTTTAGCTCCTGCACATAATGGGGTTTCCCTGGATGAAAATTCAATTCTTTAGGCAACACCATATATATTGTGTGTCTTGTTAGTCCACTTTTGCAAGCTGCTTGACACATTGATTTTTGTGGACTGTGATTAAACATTTTGTGCACTGTTGCCACATTCTCTGCTGACCAAGATGTGGTTGGACAGCCGCTTCTTGCATCGTTCATAGAACCCATGGTCATCAGCTTTGTATAACAACTTTTTATTGTCTCTGGGCGTAGTGTTGCATTTTTACCTTTTCATGCATGCTACCATCTCTGAACCAAAACAATGGAATTCTACACTTGCCCCTGGACAGTCAAGCGACTGGCCATCTGAAAAATAAGAAATAAGAAAATAAAAAATCCACATTAATGTTGCCTGTTTAAAAAATATTTTCATCATGACTTCAGTGAAATAAAAAATTCTATAAGCAATTTCTAATGCCTAGTTACTTTCTGCCCATGCTGTATAGATTAGAATATATAGAATTATCTAGGATATATAAATCACAGTATGTGTGTGCATAATGACTAATGCATACATTTCCACAATTCTCAACCGATTTTCACCAAACTTTACACGCATATTACTTATATTCCAAGGATGGTCACAAACTAAACATTTTGCACAGAGTTCCCGCGTAAATGGTTCTAAATGGACATAGTTTTTTTGCATGTAGGGTCTTCCATAGTTTTTTAATCTTTTTATAAAAGTGGAAGGATTTTGTCTATTTATTTCGACTGTCCACTTGCCACGGTGATTAAATTGACTAAAAACATTGTATGCAATGAATATCTAATACCAAGCAATCTTAATCTCCATTACACAAGTATGATGCATACAAACACACACACAAGCACATTGTTTGTGTATATGTGTGTGTGCGTGTGCGCATGTGTTTATATACTCACTCACACAATGGCCTACTTTCAGTTTCTGGTTGCTATACTGTATGAGGATGCTTGTATATTTGCTTGTGTGTGAATACATACATACATGCTCATGCAACAGGCTTCTTTTGGTTTCTGTCTACCAAACACACATAAGGCTTTGGTTGGTCTTGAATTATAATACAAAACACTTGCCCAAGGTGCATGCAGTGGGGCTGAATCTAAAATCACATGGTTGGGCAGTGAACCTCTTAAGCTATACAGCCATACCTGTGCATTTTACACACGGCATGCATGTAAAGTAGATTTGTTACCATTGCCTGATTGTATGTATTTAAAGGAAAACTCAGGATGCAATGAATCAAATCATTAACTTTGTAGAGTGTGTGCTTTTACATGCACCAACTTGGCCGTGAAACTGGACAAATGAGTACAGCTGTTTCAGTGTCTGCAATTTGGCAGTGTTGTTTGGACACAATTCCTGTTTTGGCAATGGTTTTTTTGGCACCAGAGGATTTAGTACTGAAGGCAGGCACACACATGCATGCACAGGTTTGTAAACATATATATATACATACATATATATGTATATATATATATATATCGTTTTTTTTCAGAAAAACATAAATCTGGAGAAGAAGCGCATTCTAAGAAGTCTGTATTTATTACTGGTGAAGGCCGGTTTATAGGGTTACCCTGGGTTTCAGACCCTAAGACCTGTTGGCCTATGGCCTCTTTAAAATATGCTATATGCTATATATATATATATATATATATATATATATATATATACACACATACATATATTGAATCATTACTAATTGTGATTGAGGGTGCTGGGTAGCACCTATATTGCGAGGAAGCCGATTTTCATGTACTGCCCCATAAGCACATACGCAAAGCTAGAATCACAGCACTAGACTAGTTTTGTCTATAGATTGCAGAATCTTCAGCAGTGACTACTCCATCATTGAATGGTTTAGCTAAATCCAGACTGTCAGTATATACACTTACCACATAGATTCATGGTTAAGTTAGCGAAATGCTAATGTGAAAATTGCAAAATAATGTGAGCAGCTATACGCAATATAAAACCAAAAAGAAAACATTCAATCGTCACTAATTGTAACTGAGGGTGCTGGATAGCACCTTTATTGCTAGAGAGGGAGAGAAAGAGAGAGAGACTTCACATTTTATTAAAATGAACACAGTTGGACAAAAAAAAGTCCCCTCTTCAAATCTACATGAACACACACACATAAAGAGATAGATGGAGAGAGTGTGTTCGGATATTTGTCAATCTTGCATAAAGAGACAATGGCAAGGGCATAACCATTTTTGCTTCCACTGCATGTGCATATAAATAAATCCTAATCTAGGCAGATAGCTTTGCATATTTTGGGCTAAATGGAAAAAACAAACTTATTTTTACTTGAACACCAAAGAATGATTCCTTTCTATCATTGTGTGCATTTTGTTTGAAATCACAGAGAATTGAAATAGGTCTCAAATTAGATTTTAAAAAAAATCTTTATATGTGGTGTGCTGCTTGCCGGACAAAAGAACATACACTATGGGGTGAACACCTTTGTTATTTTTCCTGAAATAAGATGGATGAGAAAAGAGGCCTGGTGTGATGCTGAATATTCTACTGGTAAACCATGTGTCGGATGTCACAAAATAGAAGATGACAGCTGCATTAGCAAGTTCAGAGCACTGAAAGACAATGGCACTTGCATAAGAGGGAGGCAATGGCAGATTTGGGATGAGGTAGTCAAAAGTGGTCCCAACATACTACACCTGACAAACGATATGAAAGAGTACAATTTTGACTGGTGACATGCGGTATGTTCGGGTGTATGTGTATATGTAATCTATCTATCTATATATGTAATGGATACATACATTAATGCATATATACATACATACATAGACAAATATATATATATATAGGTGCAGGGGCAGAAGTGTGGTTAAGAGGCTTCTTTCCTATCCACATGGTCTCAGGTCCAGTTCCGATTTGTGGCACCTTGGGCAAGTGTCTTCTTCTATAATACCAAATTGACTAAGCCTTGTGAGTGGATTTGGCAGATGGAAACTGGAGAAAGTCCATTGTGTATATGTGTGTGTGTGTGTGTGTGTATATATATATATATATATATATATATATATATATATATAT
>NC_068991.1:77282785-77285285 GCF_001194135.2 Octopus bimaculoides
ATATATATATATATATATAGATATTAAGAAACCGTGAAGAAACTGCACCAGTATTATAGTAGGGTTACAATTGCAACGGTTGCTAATAGATGCAGTAGAAACATGTGTAGGTCTATTTGAAGCTGTAAATGTATAAAAAGGAATTAAATGTAATGCTAATGCTACTTCATAATAGTCCTTATTATTATTATCATTATTATTATTATATATACATATATATATTAATGCAGGTGTGTGTACATGTATAATATACATATAAAATATATCACATGTATATATATATTACATGTATAATATATATCTCTATGCATGGATGTGTTTATGTATCTCTATCTATATCTCTCTATCTACCTGTCTATCTTTCTGTCTGTCTGTCTATCTTTCTGTCTGTCTGTCTGTCTGTCTGTCTGTCTGTCTGTCTGTCTGTCTGTCTGTCTGTCTGTCTTTCTCTGTATCATCATCGTCATTTAACGTCCGCTTTCCATGCTGGCATGGGTTTCACGGTTCGACTGAGGACTGGTGAGCCCAAAGGCTGCACCAGGCTCAATCTGTATATATGTATATATATATTTTATAAATATATGTATATATACACATACACACATATATATAATGTATATTTTTTATGATTTTAAACAGAAAGGAAGTGACTCAAGGTCCCAGAGTTTCGTTCGGTGCATTTATCAAAGTCCAATATTTGGCATTCATGAAATTCTCCAGTCTTCAGTAACTTGCTGCAGATTAAAAATAAGGAACGAATATACATACTTCCTCTGCTTTAGCCATGAAAACTATATGCAACGTATGTGTCAATGTATTCATATATATATGTTATACATCGTCACCATCTTCATCCTTAAGTGTCAGGCCTCCATGTTGGCATTGGTTGGGTTGTTTAACAGTGTCGTGCTCCAATGTCCACTTTGGCATGGTCTCTACCGCTGGATACCCTTCTGAACATCAGCCACTTTACAAAGTGTCCTGGGGGATTTTATATGGTACAAACACAAGTGATGATTTGCATCATAACTTGCAAGGCTTAGGGTCTAACAGTGACTGCTGTAGCTGAGTGGGGGTAGAGGAGAAAGGGGCAACGTTTCTAGGTGGGGAGATGAGGGATGGTAATTGAGAGGCAGGGAGGAGAATGACAGGGAAGAGGGAAGAAGAAAAAAGCTAGTGACAGGGATTATTGAGAAAATTTGGGAGAGAGAGAGAGAGAGAGAGAGAGAGAGAGAGAGAGAGAGAGAGAGAGAGAGGCGGAGGAAAGGTAATTGAGTAAGTTGTGTAAGGGGAGCTTAGCATTATCCAACATTATAAAGAATGAATATGAGCAGGTGTGAGAGAAATGGGGCGGGAAAGGAGCAATAAATATGGGTAGAAAAAATACTGACGGAGTCATTCAAGCAAGGAGAGATGTGTGCGCATATACTAATATGTGCACATGTGTATATGTGTTTATATATATATATATGTGTGTGTATGTGTGTGTACACACACACACACACACACACACACACACACACACACACACACACACACATATATATATATATATATATATATATATATATATATACCGAAGTTCAGAAATGGGCTTGGTAAAAATTATTAATTGTTAATTGATTTATTAATTAATAAATTGAAAATCCTTTACCCTTTTGATTTATATATATATATATATATAGGTGCAGGAGTGGCTGTGTGGTAAGTAGCTTGCTTACCAACCACATGGTTCCGGGTTTCGTCTCACTGCATGGCACCTTGGGCAAGTGTCTTCTACTATAGCCTCGGGCCGACCAAAAACTTGTGAGTGGATTTGGTAGATAGAAACTGAAAGAAGCCCATCGTACATATGTGTGAGTGTTTGTGTGTCTGTGTTTGTCCTCCCAACATCGCTTGACAACCGATGCCGGTTTGTTTACATCCCCGTAACTTAACGGTTCAGCAAAAGAGACTGATAGAGTAAGTACTAGGCTTACAAAGAATAAGTCCTGGGGTCGAGTTGCTCAACTAAAGGCGGTGCCCCAGCATGGCCACAGTCAAAATGACTGAAACAAGTAAAAGAATATATGTATGTATATATATATATATATATATATGTGTGTGTGTGTGTGTGTGTATATGTGTGTGTGTGTATACACACACACACACACACATACAAAAATCCAGAAAAGTTCATGTCTCCATATTTGAATGAAAATATATAAACGCAAATGCATTTCTATTAAAATACACATACATATCCATGCATGTGTGTGCAATATACATTCATATCTATGCATATAAATTATATATATATATATATATTTGTTAGATATGTATATATATGTATATGTAATATGCATATATGTACATATATACATATACACACACAAATACATATATACATAGATTTATACATACATGCATATCTTTTATCTTTTGCTTGCTTCAGTCATTAGACTACTGCCATTCTGGAGCACCACCTTGTAGAATTTTGAGCTGGATGTATCAATGCCAG
>NC_068991.1:77291962-77293084 GCF_001194135.2 Octopus bimaculoides
ACCATCATCATCATCATCATCATCATCATCATCATCAGTGTGAACAACACTACCAGCAGGATTAGCCAAACATCATCAACAGTAACTTCAGCATCATTACCATCAACGTCCACCCCATTGTTACAGCGTTGGCTGCTGCAGGAAACCTCGTCACTCTTTTAGTTTTTACATCCAGCTCTCTCTCTCCTCCATTTACCATGCAGTCTGCTTCTTTGTCCAGCAGTGTCCCAAAGGATTCTTCCGCATGTAGGTGTGTCTACATGTGAATGTGCAACTTAAAAGCTGCATGATGTCGTTCAGTCATTGCTAGCTGAATCAACAGACTGTCAGCCAGTTAGCGAAATGTGTTGATGGCTTTATGTAACCCATCACCAGTAAATGGTGAAATGGTTGAGTAGATGAGTTTATTATTAGACTGCCTGCTTATAAGTTGTCAGCTCAAATCTGCTTTTTACATCTCATTGTGTTTCTCATTAGAACATTACATTTTGAATTGCCTGTTGAGAACAATTTACCATCAAGTCCTTTGGGAATGTTACCCATGATATATTAATGTTTGCTACTTGGGAAATTTATCTTATGTCCACTTCATACGATGAAACTGAAGTTAGGCAACAACTTTTGAAAACCTCATTGGATCTTCAGATTGAAACAACCTGTCACCAGAACAGCATTGTGTGTCACTGGCTCAGTTTGCAGAACTGCAAATAAGAACCATGTGTTGATAAAACTCCACATTAGAAAGCCTTGGCAGTTTATGGATATAAATAATGAGGTTTTTCACCAACTGTTTCCAGTGTTGAGTACAACTCACCTCATGGATCTAGTTTTTGAGAGAAATTAGACTGACTTGCTTGTATAGACACAATCTCTCTTGGAGTAGTTTTCTTATGTTTCAATCCCTCGTTAAGTCTATGAGGTATTGTATATTTAAGTGGAATACTTGAGAATGTTCATGGTTTATGCTTCCTCATCAAGGATTTTGAGTTTTAATTTACTGCTTGCAATTGTATCTGTATTTTGGCCAAGCACTTAATACTGCAAACCACTGTTTCAGAAGAAGGTACACTTCATCAGGTGTCATCTGAGAGAGGGGGAGGGGGAGGGGAGGTGGGAGAGAGG
>NC_068991.1:77293168-77293901 GCF_001194135.2 Octopus bimaculoides
GAGAGAGAGAGGGAGAGAGAGAGAAAGAGAGAGAGAGAATTCTTTTTCAAATCAAGATAAATTTATTCCTCATTCACTTAATGCTATCAACACAAAACTTTATAAACCTCCTGAAACTTAAATGAACTTTAAACCATTCCCACTCTTACCAAAATAGCAGCCATTGGAGAAAAGCTGACCATTGATGGCAGTTGCATTTTTATTAGTTGAGGGTTTTCACTTCAAATTCTTCTTCTCTTGCACCTTTTACTATAAAGAATAGGAGAGTATTGTAGTTTGCTTGAAGCATTGTATATTGTTTGTAAAGAAAAAATTACAATGTACTATAATACAAACAAGAGACTATATTAACTGTTGTAATTTAATCATCCAGAGTCTGATATGATATTTCGGAATAAAAATTCCCATTTTGCCCCTGTTTCAAGCCTAGAAATCTCTATGAGTTCCAGATTTTCTCACTATATTATGCTGGCCACTTCTCAAAAACAGACAATTATTGACAGGAATCTATGATAATAGATCCTACTAGAATTAAATCTAATCAACAGTCAATTTTTTCCCCAATAACACTAGTCACTATTCCTAACATATCAATATCCCAATATGTTTCACTATACCAGCTATGCGTTTATTGAATCACAAAGCATTAATGGAAGAATGAAAAATCATCATCATCAGCAACTTCTTCTTCTTCTTCTTCTTCTTCTTCTTCTTCTCCTTCTTCTCCCCCCCC
>NC_068991.1:77293911-77297317 GCF_001194135.2 Octopus bimaculoides
GATTAAGAACATGAGCTTATTCCTGAAGTTCGTTTTTCTCTATATCTACCTTCCAGTGGGCAATGAAGTTAACTAATTTCTTCGTTGATGTTCAGATGATCTCCATATTTTGATGTGTGTGTGCGTGGGAGAGAGAGAGAGAGAGAGAGAAAGAGAGAGAGAGAGAGAGATAGAGAGAGAGAGAGAGAAAGAGAGAGAGAGACATAGAGAGAGAGATTGCAAATATAGCTCTCAATATATCCTATGGTGTATGTGTTATTTGATGTCTATATTTCAAATGTCACAAACGCATAATGAGACTGAAAGCTTTTTCTCTCTACACCTCTTCTCACTGACATAACTTAGCCTTTCAGATTTGATTATTTATGATTATTTATAATTGTGGTCGGCCCACAGTTCCTCCTCTTTACGTCTCTTTCTCTTAGAAGTATGACTCTCAGGTAACTCTACAGGAAGATGTAGATTGTTGTTGTTTAACCCCTAAGCCAGCCTTGATCCAGTGGCCCCCTGATCAAAGATACTCCACACTTAATAATCCTGTCATTTTGAAAATGCAGGCTACATTAACCAATGTACTCTTTCTGCTTTTTTTAAGTCAGTAAGACACGATCTGTGGTTAGTTTGGTTGCTGTTTCTAGCAGCATAGGCATCTCTCCATGGCCCATGTGTATAATAGTGGTGAATGAAAAGTTCCTCACAACATCTCTTGTCCTCTCCGAAAGGATTTTCATTTATCAACTGGTAATGCAAATACAGTAATCCTTCAACTATCACAGGTGGTACCTTCCAAAAACCCACCAAGATAGGTGAAAATCCACAAAGTAGAAACAGTACTGTGCAGTATATTTTTTTAATTATTTTTATAATTTGTATATATTTATTTTAGAATAAATGCAAAACAACACCAAGGAAGAATTGATGTAAGCTTAAATAGGTGAACCACAATATGGCAAGGGATTTCTGTGCAAAAATATCTCTTAAAATGTGGGTGGTTAGCTGACTGACAACAGTTTAGCTCTGAAATTGTGGTGTCATGTAAAAGAGAAACAAGTCTTCTCTGGATATGATCCCAGTCTTTCAAAAGGCAAAAGCCAAATGAACCTCATAGATTGAAGACTACTGCCCAAATCCATGGTAAAATTCCTGCAGTAATTTTTTTTAACTAACACAATGTCCACTCAACTATTTTATGTTTCTCTTCATCTAGTTTTGGCCATTAGGAAGTAGTTAAGGACATGTTTCTAAGCTAGAGAGAGTTATCATCATCATTATTGCAATGACATGTTGATGGAATTCTCTGTCCAAAACATAACAAAAAAAGAAAGAAAAAAGTACATCATCTCACACACTGTCGCTAACATTATTAATGCAATCATCATCATCGTCATCATTTAACTTCCAGCACAGCCACTACAACTAATAACACTATGTGTCTCATTAAGCCATCTTCCTTTTGCTTCCATATTATCATTATCATCCTAACCATTATTTCCACTGCCATAACCATCACAGGCACCACCGTCACCACTATTTCCTAATTAAGAAATCATCATTATTATTAATGCTACTTTCCTAAGGCTTCATGCCTCATTAAGAAATCATAATGATTATGATATTGTTGTCATCACAGTCATTATTGTTGTTGTTGTTATTATTATTGTTATCATTGGTGGTGGTGGTTGATGTTGTAGTGTAGAGATGTGCAATGGATGAGTAAATATTTTAGAATATTCCTTGTTTCCTGGGCTGTGTGTCCACTTTCAGCTTCAAGTATTGCCTTGGTTCTCATGACAAGATACTCTTTTAACTAATAACGTTGCTGTAATTGTTATGGATGATAATGATGATGATGAGGAGGAGAAGGAGGAGGTAGTGGACAACAGCAGTTTTATCATCATCATTATCATCATCATCATCTTCATATTTTACTTCTCAGAGCTCTTGATCTTACCTGCTCTGGTTAATTCTGTGAGAGTGGTTAGCAACTTGTTAAAGGTCTCACAGGGTCTCTTAGGGTCTCTTTCCTCAAATTATAAGACTTGCTACTTAGATGTTAAGTATCATATTATTATTATCATCATCATCATTATTATTATTATTGAGTGACAGTGCAGTGCATGTCATCAAAGTGACACTGGGGTACAAATATATACAAATATACCCACCATGACTACCCACCTGTTAAGGGTACACCAGGCACATGCATCGCAACTATATGTGCATGACATGGTGATCTCAAATCAAGATAGACAGCATATGACCTTGCAGGTGGGGGCCCTGTTAGAATTTTCTTCAGGTTGCCCATCTCGCTCAAAAGGTCGGTGAATAAGGGTTGTTTAAGGATGTTGAACGAAACATCCATGTTTCCAGTGGTGAATTATTCAAACCCCAAACACTTCCTTTCAATACATGGCTATGATGCACCCTCACTACTTCTGCTCATGATCAGAGATGTACATATTTCTGGGTTTTACATTGTTCCCACAGATAAGTTCATTCAATATTGATATTTCACCTCTCGTTATTTCAATCTCATTTTCAATTTTACTTTCCCAGTTTGGAATTCTTATCAGGTTTGTATTTCTTTGTTTTTTCAGAGGCATACAACTGGTTTCAATCGTCTTAGCAGCTGTGTAAGTAATTTCATTTAATTCAGTGAGATCTGCTTTTAGTTCTTGTATAATTTCTTTTGTTACATAGTTTCCAATTTTAATTTGTTTTCTATTTTGGATTGTATTTGAGAGTTTATGAAGTGGATCTCTATCATGCATATTGGCATGTCTTGCAACTGCAAGCTTATTCAGGATTATTATTATCATTACTATTATTATTATTGTTGTTCTTTCGCTTCTCAGAGCACTTCATTTCACTTGTTCTGTAAGAGCGAACAACAACCTGTTGTCAAGGATCTCACAAGGTCTTCATCCACAATACTTAACACCCAAGTACCAATCTCAAAATCCTCGCTGTCCTCAATAAAGCAGTTTTCTGAGCATGTTCTACCCTCATGTCAATCTCAAGTTCTCCAACAAATTTCTCAAACTTGGTTGTTAATGTTCCAAATGCTCCAACAACTATTGGGATGACTCTTACTTTCATCATTGCCCACATCCTTGAAATCTCATCTTTTAGTGGCTTCTTGTACTTCTCAATCTTTTCCAGTTCTTCATCATCCACTCATACATGCCCAGGTATAGCATTATCTACGATCTTTGTCTCCTTCATCAGTTTATCAACTACAACAATGCTGGGTCTCTGAGCACCAACCACTAAATCACATTGGATTATAAAATCCTGCAAGATCTTATTCACCTGCTGATTTATGCTTGTACCATTCATATGTGAGACTGTTTCACTCCTCCTCCTCCTCCTCCTCCTCCTCCACTTCCCTTCCTCCTCCTCCTCC
>NC_068991.1:77297768-77302921 GCF_001194135.2 Octopus bimaculoides
CCCTCCATGGAATTGATGCCTGCATGTTAAAAAAAAGAAAAAGAAAATGATTCTCTTTACAAGATTTATAATAAAACTCAATGAATAAGATTGTAGTTTATATGGAGAGGAATTTACATAAACTATATAAGACACCCCAAAGCATGATCTTTTGCAATTCACTTATTTTGGGGTTGCCAGGGATTTGGTCGACATATTTGTTTGCCGTTTTTGAAATCATTCCAAGTGCCCCAATAACAATGATTATTGCTGTTGCTTTAGGATTTTATATTCTTCTGACTTCTATCTCCAAGTCCTTCTATTTACTCAATTTCTTAAACATTTTCAAAGACTTGTTTTGAAAGTTAACCACATAGAGAAGATGGTTGATGATTTTTTCAATACACCTTCTGTCCATAATTTGTTTCATTCAGGATTTACTTCAGAGAATTGTTCTAAACAGACTAACAAAGCAGATAATAAATCTCATAGGACGATTCCACAATTAATATTGACTTCTCCAGAATTTGTAGTTATTCTGTCCATGTTGAGAATTAACACTGCTTTCCTGGGCTTCATTAAACACCAGATCTTGAGAGGCTGAAGAAAAACAATAAAAACATATATAAAAATTGATTATATAAAAATAACACTGCATTTCCAATAAAACTTTTGTGTTTCTTCTTTCTTCGAATTAGTAAAGTTATAATATTGGTTTTATTCTAGTGTGGTCCACACAGGAAGAGAACTCCACAGAGCTACTGCGATGAGCCAGCAACTCATACTTCAACTGACCAACAACAGAATCACATCATTTGCGCAGACCCGTTTGCTCATGCTAGATTTGACGATATTTACTGAGTTTGTGTAAAAGATTTTAGGAGGGAGGTAAGATATTTCTAATTTCACCTGCTACCTTGATGTGGCAGAAACAAAGCACTGCACTGATTGCTTAGATTTGGTTTCACTCTCTGTGTTCTGAGAATTAGAATCTTGTTATAACCAACATTGTTCTTATTCTTCCACTGGCCCTCTACTTCAAAAAACCAAATATTATATGGATGATTTTTGTCGTCATACAAAGGATGGTGAATCAAAGATATAGAGTCAGTATCAAGGTTTGTCTAAGTTCTGAGTTCAAATCCCACTGGGATCAGTTTACTTTTCATCTTTTTGGGGATCACTGAAGGAACACCTGGCAGTGTGAAAGTCTACTACACAAATTATCAATCCTGTGTCACTTTACTCATGACAGTCATTATGATGCCCTTCTGAAAGGCATTTTCAGTCTTCTATTCTCCCTGCATTCATCTCGTTCCTTATGGCAAAAGTAGACAAACGAGAGCTTCTTAATATGCTTTTGTGGAATAAAACCAATATAAACATAAAGGCACAGGAGTGGCTGTGCAGTGAGTAAGGTGCAGAAGTAGCTATGTGGTAAGTAGCTTGCTTACCAACCACATGGTTCCAGGTTCAGTCCCACTGCATGGTACCTTGGGCAAGTGTCTTCTAATTTAGTCTTGGATTGACCAAAGCCTTGTGGGTGGATTTGGTAGACAGAAACTGAAAGATGTCCGTCACATATATATATATACTCTCTGAGTGGTTGGCGTTAGGAAGGGCATCCAGCTGTAGAAACTCTGCCAAATCAGACTGGAGCCTGGTGTTGCCATCCGGTTTCACCAGTCCTCAGTCAAATCGTCCAACCCATGCTAGCATGGAAAGCGGACGTTAAACGATGATGATGATGATGATGATGATATATATAAATATATAAAAGCAAAAATGATTCGATTGCTTACATTTGAAATACGACGTTACTATTGTTAATACCATCTTTGCCAAATATTTTTAATTGATAATATTAACAGCAGTAACACAGGCAGTTCACATGTTTAATAGCATTATAAGCTATAAAATAAAAAATATAAAATATAAACTATATAATTAGCAAGAAACTTTAAGGATGCAGTGAGCATCAACCTATTCAGAAATGAGACCTTAACTCTCATCTCTGAATAGGTTGATGCTCACTGCATCCTTAATGCTTCGTGCTATTTATATATATATATATATATATATATATATATATATGTACGTATGTATGTATATGTTTGTGTGTCTGTGCTTGTCCCCCACCATCACTTGACAACCGATGTTGGTGTGTTTACATCCCTGTAACTTAGCAGTTTGGCAAAACAGACTGATAGAATAAGTACTGGGCTTACAAAGAATAAGTCCTGGGGTTGATTTCTTCAACTAAAGGCGGTGCTCCAGCATGGCCGCAGTCAAATGACTGACACAAATAAAAGAATGTATACTTATATGAAGGGACATGGCCAACTGATTAGCTTGTTGTCCTCATGATGGCTCAATCATGGCTTCAAATCCCAAACTGAGCAGCACATTGTGTTCTTGAGCAAAACACTTTATGGTGCTCCAGACTTCCTTTCTATCAAACGAAATATTGACATACATACACACACACACACACACACACACACACACATCAACATTACAAAGCCTCAGTGGTTTAGATGACAACGAAGGCACATTCTTTCTATGATATTCAAATGTGGAAAAGAGAGAGAGAGAGAGAGAGAGAGAGAGAGAGAGAGAGAGTCTCTTGATAGACTGTTTCACAGTTTGTTAACTGCTCCTCAGAGAATACATATTTGGCTTCCCTCCACAATCAATGACGTAGGTCAACTGCTACTCACAGGATTCATAAAGTAGGCCAGTACCACCACGAATAGCCTGATATGCACCTCTGTGCTTTTGACAGTTCGTTATTAATTAAACAATATCTATTTTATGCACAACACAGTGTAAATCAGAAGAATTGAAATAAATTTAAACATTTGAAAGACTCTGTGTAAAACCCATCATAGAGCTAGCCTAATTCAAAACTGCTTTACACAGCAACTGATCTATTCATTGGGAAAGCTAGGTACTTCTTCCCTGATGAGAGGTCAACAAATACTCTTTTGCTCTTTTACTTGTTTCAGTCATTTGACTGCGGCCATGCTGGAGCACCGCCTTCAGTCGAGAAAATCGACCCCAGGACTTATTCTTTGTAAGCCTAGTACTTATTCTATCAGTCTCCTTTTGCCAAACCGCTAAGTTACGGGGACGTAAACACACCAGCATCGGTTGTCAAGCGATGGTGGGGGGGACAAACACAGACACACAAACACACATACATATATATATATATATATATACATATATACGACGGGCTTCTTTCAGTTTCCGTCTACCAAATCCACTCACAAGGCTTTGGTCAGCCCGAGGCTATAGTAGAAGACACTTGCCCAAGGTGCCACGCAGTGGGACTGAACCCGGAACCATGTGGAAATGGTTTGTTAGAAGACTCTCTCCCTCCTTTTTCTATTCATTAATTGCAAAGAAAAGACATGTTCACATTCTTGCCAAACCCACAGTAAAGCTTGATATGGTTTAAATTTATTTAAGTTCTTCTGATTTATGCAGTGTTGTGCATAAAACACACACACACACACACACACTGTGTCAAATCTTTTATATCTTTCCCTTTTATCCTTGTGTGTATATACATACGTGTATACACCATGTCTAAACAAATGAATAACTTCTGTATAATGATTGCTTTTTGACAGGTTAGCAGATAACGAGACAGGTTGATTAAGTGACCCCTTTTCCTGTTCTAGCTTTTTATAAACTTCCAATAACAGAATGTTCCTTCTGAGTCCTTGCTTTGTTAACCTGTCTATTGTCTGTCCTCTTTTTTAACATTTTGTATCTGCATTTCTCCTCCATTTTTGCTATCTCTCTCCTTCTCTCTCCTTCTCTCTCCTTCTCTCTCCCCCCTCTCTCTCCCCCTCTCTCTCTCCCCCTCTCTCTCTCTCCCTCTCTCTCCTTCTCCCTCTCTCTCCTTCTCTCTCTCTCTCTTTCTCTCTCTTTTCCTTTATGCTCCTGTTTGTTTCTTCTCTCTGTGCACATTACTCACACAATTCTCTATGTGATTGTTTGACCTGCTAAAAATAGCTGCTGAGTTCCCTCATATCACACAATACCATCTTAGAAAAAGACGGACGCTTTAAATAATGTAGTTCTGGATCATTATTTCTAAATCCATTAAGGAAGATGATGGACTCTTGTTTTAGTAAATATCAAGTAACATAAATATACTTTTTTGAAGTGAAATTTCATGCAGCCATTAAATAAACCATATTTAGATCTGCATGTGGCAATAAATATACATGGTCAAGACAGGTAATCAACATTTTAATCTGTAAATGTGAAGAATATGCAATAAGAGATTGTAATCCCATCCACTTTTGCAACGAGGTTGTTGGAAAGCAGCATCCTAGATAAATAAGATGGGATGGTCATGGTTAGAGTGTCTTTAATCATATTCCTTCTTGCTCAGAGTTGATTCGGGTCTAAACAACTAAACACTACTCACATGATTTCGGTCTTAATTCTCCACCCTGTCCCTATCCTTTATTTCTCTTTCCTTTCCTCTCAGAAGTGTCCTACCAGGAGATTCCTGATTCTTATTTCTCTATCTTACCGTTCTCACCTGTCTCTCTGCTGGATCAAATTATTTCTCTTTTATGTCTTCCATCTTATCACTTGTAGTTTTTTTTTTATTGTTTTCTTTTTATATTCACATTTTGTTGCGTTTTATTTTGATGTCTGTTCTTGTTTTTTTAGTCCCAGGTCCACAGGCTCGTGGTTAAAAACATTTTAGACATAACCATCCTGCTTTTCCAAATATGGTTTGTAACAGCCTACATCATACTCTATACATATATATATATATATATATATATATATCCTTCCATATTTTTTTTAAAGATATAATAAACAATTAGCTGCTATTTTTAGCATGTTGAGTGTCTGTGTACATATCCCCTCGTTAGCTTCTCCGCTATTGTAACATTGTGAGGTGTTATCCTCAAAGTTGCTATAAGTATTCCTCTTAGTTGTCTGGTCTGTTATTCCAATGCTTATTGATATTACTGCTGCTGCTGCTGTTGTTGTTGTTACTATAACAGGTTATTGTTGTACGTTTTGCTCCAGCTGTTGCTGTTGCTATAGGTGATGATAATCTAGGTGCTGCTTCAGCTGTTGCCATTATGGAGGTTGCTGTTTTTCAATTAAGTGCTCTCACACCACCACCACCACCA
>NC_068991.1:77306214-77321214 GCF_001194135.2 Octopus bimaculoides
AGAGAGAGAGAGAGAATGTGAGACATACAGACAGACAGAGATGAATAGATTGTGGTGGGGGTGGCATAAAGAGAAGAAAGAGAAAATAAAAGACAAGATTTAATTAATTTAATTGATTAATTGGATATTTTGAAACAAGCAAAAAAGAAGACAACAAAAGGGAATGAAAGCAACATAAAAAACCAAAAAACTCCAATATATTTAAAGAACAGCAACAGCACCAACAACAACAAGAATAAGTAGCAGAGTACAACAGAGTACAATACAGAATAATGATTCTTTTGAGGGGCTTGGCACTAGGCCATCTTTTGTAAGGGAGGTTGTAGAGTCAATTAAATTAATCACAATATATTACTGGTATCAAGGCTTAGCGGTATTTCGTCTGCTGCTATGTTCTGAGTTCAAATTCCACCGAAGTCGACTTTGCCTTTCATCCTTTCGAGGTCAATAAATTAAGTACTAGTTATGCACTGGGGACGATGTAATCGACTTAATCTGTTTGTTCTTGTTTGACCCCTCTATGTTTAGCCCCTTGTGGGCAATAAAGAAATAAGAAACGTTAGCACGACGGGCAGAATGCTTAGCAGTATGTCATCTGTCTTTATGTTCTGAGTTCAAATTCCGCCGAGGTCAACTCAGTCTTTCATTCTTTTGGGGTCAATAAATTAAGTACCAGTTGTGTACTGGGGTCGATCTAATCAACTGGCCCCCTCCCCCAAAATTCTGGGCCTTGTGCCTAGAGTGGAAAAAATATATTACTGGTGCCTATTTTATTGACCCTGTAGGTAACGAGTAAAATACTTCCGTGTAGCATTGGAACTCTGATTGTTGCAAAACATTTAGTTAGTTGGAATATTTCTTTTAGCTTTTGCAACTTAGACAATAAGGAAGACATAGCAGTGAAATCTTCCTCAAATAAGCATAGACATGGCTGTGTGGTAAGAAGTTTGCTTCGTAACCATTTGATTCCATGTTCAGTCCAACTGTGTGGCACCTTGTGCAAGTGTCTTCTACTCTAGCCTCGAGTCAACCAAAGCCTTGCAAATGGATTTGACAGATGGAAACTGAAAGAAGCCAGTCATGTGTGTGTTTGTGTCTATGTTTGTCCTCCACCACCATTTGGCAGCTGGTGTTGGTGTATTTATGTCTCCATAACCTGGCAGTTCGGCAAAAGAGAACGATAGAATAAGTACCAGGCTAAAAAAAAAAAAGAAACAAGTGCTGAGGTCAATCCATTCAACTAGAGGTTCTTCAAGGTGGTGCTCCAGCATAGCCACAGCCTAATGACTGAAACAAGGGAAAGATAAAAGATATAAAAATGTTAGTGAACTGAAGTGAACAACATTGGTAGTTTCTTGCACATTACAGGAAAGACATTACCTAGGAAGACATGGGATGAGGTGGTGAAGCATGATCTTCAAACATTGGGCGTCACAGAGGCAATGACAAGTGACCAAGACCTTTGGCGATATGCTATACTTGAGAAAATCCATCAAGTCAAGTGAGATTGTAGTCTTGGAGTGGTTGGCATTAGGAAGGGCATGCAGAAACTGAGCCAAGTCAGATTGGAACCTGGTGCAGATCCCCAGCTTGACAAGTGACCAAGACCGTGCTTGAGAAGATCTGTCAAGGCAAGTGAAATCATAGTCGTGGCCAATGCTAGTGTTGCATAACTGGCACTCATTCTGGTGGCATGTAAAATGTACCCTTCAGATATTGAGCTATAATGCCATGCTTGAGAAGACTCATCAAACCAAGTGCAATCGTAGCTATGGCCAATGCCAGTTTCGCATAACTGCCATCCATGGCATGTAAAAAGCACCGTTCAAATGTTGGACCACATGGGGAGCTGTGTCCAGTGACTGGGACCTTTAGCCATATTCTGTGCTTGAGAAAACCAGTCTAACCAAGTGAGATCATAGCTATGGCTGCTGCCAGTGTTACATAACTGGCACCCATGCTGGTGGCATGTAAAAAGCATTCACAACACTCTCAGAGTGGTTGGCATTAGGAAGAGCATCCAGCCATAGAAACCTTGCCAAATCAGACTATTTTGGTTTGCCTTAGGTACAGTCTTATTCCTGGTGGGATTTATGTGGGTAATGGGTTACTACCAAAATAATTTCTATCATAGGTACAATGCCACAAATTTAGTAGGGATTTTATCAACCACAGTACTTGACTGCTCCTTTATTTTATCAGTACTTGAAGGATGGACAGCAAAGCTAACTTCATCATCATCATCATCCTCATCGTTTAACGTCCGCTTTCCATGCTAGCATGGGTTGTACTTCAATAGGATATAAATAAAACAAAACACCACAAAAAAAAAAAAAACACTAGCGAATGCAACCACAAAAATTCAAGCTTATAAAGAGGAAATCTGAAGAAAAAAACTATCAACACAATAAAAGCACAAAATGGATCAGAAAAGAAGATGAAACAAAAAAGAAGAAAAACAATCATAAGTGAATTGCGAGAATTGTCCAGCATTGCTGGCATGTAAACTCACCAGCACATTGATAACTGTGAGCAATTTGGAAAGCATCTGGGATTGATTGACAAGATCTCCAAATTCTGGCTGAAGCACCTGACTGGTACCCATGGCTATATGGTAACAGCATTTAGTGAAATGACAAGCAGACCAGAATCGACACATTTGCTTAGCTGCTGGAGGAGGAAAACAATATTAATTAAATCCTCAAAACAAGATAACCAGGGACTCAAAATTATAGGCATGACACTTGTATACCAAAAACATACAAATCCCTTACATTCAGACCCTACAACAGGCTTTGGTAGATGAACAAAATGGGTGTCAGAAAGAAATGCTGACTACGAAGAGCAGCGACTGGTGGACTGAATGATGTGGTTATGATGTGGTCATTGCTACTGTTTCGATACTGTTATACTTGTTGCTCTTGAATGATTATGAATAACAGGAAAAAGAGGAAAATGAACCTTAGTCTAGCCTGAATTGGCTACTGAAAGGTACTTAACAGCATTCTAAATTCCTGGGTTCTGGAGACCCTGTAAATAAATTAATCTACACCAATAGTAGTGGAATACAACAGTTATAATAAAACGACAAACAATGATATCACTTCAAAGAGAATAGCCACAGCCACTGCCCAAAGGATGGAGTGATCTTCTTGGGAATTTCATTATTTATTCTTTGTTTTGTCTATCTCTAACTCCATTAACCAACATCTTGAATGAAACAGCCTTTGGTACAGATGCTATTGACAAACCATAACTCATCCCTTCAATGTTGATGACTTGAAAATATTTATAAGTAATAATATTAAACTGGAAAATACTGTAAAAGTTGTTCATAGTTTCAACAGACATAAGAATGAGTGAATGTACCAGATCTACTCTTAGCAGAGGCAAATGACTAGAATTGACTGAGATCTTTGGCGATATACCGTGCTTGTGTAGACCTGTCAAGCCAAGTGAGACCGTAGTATGGTCAGTGTCAGGTCAGTGGCACCCATGCTGGTGGCATGTAGAAATCACCCACTACATGCTCGGAGTGGTTGCCATTAGGAAGGGCATCCAGCCATAGAAACATTGCCAAATCTGATCGGAACATGGTGCAGCCCCCACCAGCTTACCAGTTTTCAGTCAAACCGTCCAACCCATGTCAGCATGGAAAACGGACGTGAAGTGATGACGATGACATTGAAATGAAAAAATTAAATTAGGGCCAATAATAAAAATACTGGGGAGTAGATGAGACTAGTAAAATGCAACAGACAGAAAGGGATAAAATTAGGAAAGAGTATTACAGAAGAGAGAGAGAGAGAGAGAGAGAGAGAGAGAGAGGGTCAGACTAATATTAAAAATGAAACCATTACAATCAAATAAGATGGAAGATATATTAATGTTGTAGCTTTTTTGTCAGTTGTAGAAATCTTTGTTCATTCATGTAATAATAATGCTGAAAAGTAAACTGCTTCTGAGGCATTTTGAGAGTGAGACTAAGTCAACTTTTGTTAAACATAGTACTTGGTTGGCTTTTACTTTATTGAGCCTAGAAGAATGAAAAGTAAAGGGAATCTGTGTGAGATTTTACTGCAGCCAAAATGAATGAAGCCCCATATTGGAATTTAGAAAGGAAATGTTGGTCCAGTGATTAACTTCATCAATTAACTCACCTATTATTCTTATTTATTAGTATTATTTTCATTTTGGTTATTATTATTATAAGTAGTTGTAGTCATTGTCATAGCAGCAGCAGCAGCAGCAGCAGTAGTAGTAGTAGTAGTAGTAGTAGTAGTAGTAGTAGTAGTAGTAGTAGTAATAATGTAAAATATAAAATAATGTAAAATATTTAAATAATTGGTTTAAAAAAAGTTAACAAAATTTAATCATATTCAAAGAAAAATCAATGATGTTATAAACTGTTTGATGAGAAATCAAAGGTAATCAGTGGAATTGGATTGTAGAGAAAGAGAAGGTGATGTAGAAGTGATGATCGGAGGTTGAGTATGACATGATGAAAGCTAAACTTTTTTTCTTTGGAGAGTTCCTAGAAGAGTTCGATAAGTTCTTCCCTTTAGGTTTGAGCATGATCTGGTTTGGATTGATGCGTAAACTATTTAGGCAAGCACAATACTGTACAGAGTAAACAGAGAATAAACTTAGCTTGCAACAGCATTCCCTTCCCGGTTGTAATTCTACATGATGCATGTTATTGAAACCCTTTGAGAATGTCATGGGCATCACCTAAAGTTAATGGAGATAATTAACTATTGATGGGTACTGTTGAATATGAAGCAGAGTCAGGCAGGGAAAACAGACGTTTCATGATGGGTTCTGTTGATTTCACTTTAAATTATAAAATGAATTAACGACTATAAATGTTTTATAGTATTTAACTCTGTGGAGGCTAAAAGTACAGATGTGTCTATACTCCAACCACTGAAGCATTTCAATTATAGAAAGGATGAGGGTGTTATTAAATAAAGTTAAGTAAGAAGACACTTGAGTTTAAATAGTCTCCTAGCAACCAATAATTTTAGACCCAGTCCGCCACTGCATATATATATATATATATATATATATATATATATACACACACACACACACATGGTGGTTGTCTACTCCTTATTCAGAATTTAACCATCTCCTGTACCTACACCTTAGAACCATCATGGCGTTCTGATGTGGCTTTTTAAACCAGACAATGTTCTGAAAAGACACCCGCATAGAATGCATATCCGATTTGAACCACCAAGAGCTGAAGAGAAATTCTGATCTTTGTGGATCTTAAAATGTCTTTTGAGGCCTCCGTTAGATTTGCAGACCTTCTGGCATACATTGCATTGAAAGGTGTGCACAGACACGGAGGCAGAATAGTTGGTGGAGGCTCGTTTTCTATGGGTTTACAAATGAGATTTGAGTCCAGCGAAAGAAAGGCATGGTCTGTCACAAACTGTGCACACAAAAAGGTCATGTATATAAAATAACAAACTAAGGAAAGGAATTTCTTCAAAGGGGTGTGTAAAACAGCCACTTCACTGGTATGTCAGTTGAAAACCACAGGGATAGAGTATAATGCAAATTACAAACAATAAATTGAGAGATTCAATTAACAATCTAATGACTTATTTATATTATAATATACTATGAATATAATATATTATAAGATAACATGAAAAATTAATAATTTTTTATGTTATCATATATTATATTATATTCATAGTACATTATGTTATGTCATAATATAAATAAATTATTAGATTGTCAATTGAATCTCTCTATTTAATTTATTGTTTATATATGTGTGTGTGTGTGTGTGTGTGTGCGTGTGTGTGTGTATAAAGTAATGTTTGTATGTGGAAGATGCACAGGATCCATAAAATCTTTAGAAACTCAGGAAATTGATTCTCTCAAATGCCCTGGTTACTCATTGGAAGTAATAGATAATTTCTGCTACCAGGGGACCAAATTAACAGTAGGGGAGGATCACTCATGTGGTGCCATGTGAAAGCACTCAGCACACTCTGTAAAGTCATCGGTGTTAGGGAGGGCATCCAGCTGTGGGAACTGCCAAATCAGACTGGAGCTTGGTGCAGCTCTCCAGCTTGCAAGCCCTGGTCAAACCGTTCGACCCATGCTAGCATGGACAATGGACATTAAATGATGATAACGGTGGATATGGATGGATGGATGTATTTATATATGTATAAATATATGTTCATATATATATATATATATATATAGAAGGGCATCCAGCTGTAGAAACTCTGCCAAATTAGATTGGAGCCTGGTGTTGCCATCGGTTTCACCAGTCCTCAATCAAATCGTCCAACCCATGCTAGCATGGAAAACGGACGTTAAACGATGATGATGATGATGATGATATGATAGCTGCAAACTCGTGTTCTAGTATTGCCATCGCCTGATCAAAAGTCCCACACACGTGAAAGCTGCAACCAGTCATTTTTTGTGATAAGTCCTACTTTATTTTACAAGCGATGTCTGTGCATGATGATTTTCTTTTTATATTGTGGAGATGATTTGCATAAATCCAATCCCACTCTCGGAACATGGACAACATAAACTTGAAAAGAAGAACTATTCTGCATCATCAAATATTGTCAGTGTTATTTTATATCCTGTAGGGTGTCCAACAATCACCCTCCTCACCAAGCAATCTTGATGGGGTTGCCAGTTTAGTCACCGATGACCCAACCATGTAACAGGTTGTACTGGGTTATATGTTATCAGTAACACTTAAGAGCTATTTGACACACACACATATATATGTGTGGTCTGATCAATAAATATCTGGACTGTTGCTATAGTATGAAACTAAAACACAGAGAGTGAAGCCACTTGGCACAGATTGACCTTGAACTCTGTTGTGCATGTGCACTAAGTTTTAACATTCTAGCTCACTTCTGCTGTTTACAGCAGTGCTTGGAAGGAAGGTGTGTAACCTGTGATCTTCACATTGACCATTACAGAGAAGGTTGAGCAGAGAATCGGCATCAAATTTTGTCAAAAGCTTGGCGATACCTGCTCAGAGGCCTACACAAAGTTTCCAAAAAAGTTTCATCATTCTTGACACAATCAAGGAGATCTTGTGCAACTGAAACCTGAGTGTCTTTTTGGTCAGCTGAAAGCAGTTTTGGCATAAACTTGGCAGACACACATCTCATACCCAAATCTTCAGTGATAATGGACTGAACCATAACTAATCTGCACATCTTCTGATAACTCACGGATGGTGATTCAATGATTTCCCCTTACAGCAGCATGCACATCTGCAATGTTTTTCTCAGTTCTACTGGTTGCAGGTCTCCCAGAACGTTTGTCAATATTGACATTTTTTGGGACATCTTAGAAACGTCTGAACCACTCATACACTTGTGTATGGCTTATACACCCCTCTCCATATACTTTCTGCAATTTTGCGTAGTCCTTTAACCAGGTATCACCATGACAACATTCTCTGTCATGGTCAATGCGACAATCACACGCTACACCTATTCCTTCCAAGGACTGTTGTAAACAGCGGAAGAGAGCTAGAACATTAAAACTTGGACAGCAGAGTTCAAGGTCAATCTGTGCCAAGTGGCTTTACTCTGCGTACTTTAGCTTTGTTACTGACAGACAGTCCGGATACTTATTGATCAGACCTTATATATATATATATATATATATATATATATATATATATATATATATTCAACCCAGACTTATTTCCAGCTGTTAGTAGTGATAGATTTGTTAATAGATTAAACTAGTCATCTTCATCATCATCATCATCGTTTAATGTCCGTTTTCCATGCTGGCATGGGTTGGACGGTTTGACTGGGGTCATCTTATAACAGTTAATTCATTACTGTGTCTCCACCAAATATGTCAAGGCAAAGTCTTCTTAGTGACACACATTCCTCTGCAAATTATTGACTTCACTTCTGGAAATGCTGTGTATAAGTTGTATGGTCTGTAAAATGAAATAAATGAAATTCAAACCCAAACATGCTAATAAAGACTCAGCTAGCCTGCAATCCATTGTCACTGTATGCTTTTAGCTAGGAATTCATTTAAACATTAATAAAGTAGCCCTACAAGACATTTAGGATGTCTCTTGTTCTGCTAGAAATAGCAGTCAAATCACTCTTGGCTCTCTATCTACCATCTTTTAAAATAGAAGAATACATTGGATAATGTATTTGGAGATAAACTGTGAATTGATAATACAAAATGGTCATAACTAGAATTATTTCAATCCTGTGTTTGCTCAAGCAGAGCTGACCTGGGGCCAAAAAACAAACAAATAGCATCAGTTATCTAACTGAATAAAATATTGTATCATGACAGCATTACACAAATTACACAATTGACTCTATTTTTGAAACACAGATTTGCAGAGGTTCAGCAAGATGGGAGATGACTGGAGCAGTCACTTATGGATGCAGCTGTGAAGTGGTGCAGAATTTCTTCCTATCATGCATATTAATCAGCACATGAGCACTCATGTTAATTGAACCATTGCTGCATCACACTGCATATATGAAAATGCATACACAAACATATATATGCACATGTAGCCGTATTCATGTTTATACGTGAGCTTGTATATATGTGTGTGTATTTCACTCGACACACGCATTTGTTTGAGAAAATTGATTGCTCTAGCTTTCATAACCAGAGCTTATTTATAAACAGATGATTAGGAATTGGATCAGAGCTGGGAAGTTCCTACCTTTCAGGAAATTTCTTATCAGAGAAGACGAAATAGCAACAACCAAGAATTGAACCTTGAAATAGGGGAACCAGGAACCTTATTACACAGGTTACAATATTCACCACACACACACACACACATGCATGCATACACACAGTAAGATTGTATGAATATATTTGAATATGAAGATAAAGGAATGGTTGGACAAATAGGTGGAAACCGAGTGAGGTGAGCTGACAAAATTATTTACCTGGAAAAATGCTTAGCAGCACTTCTGGATTTTTCTGTTCTGAGTTCCTATGCTGCTGTCAAGGTCACCTTTGCCATTTATCCTTTCAGACTTAATAAAATAAGTATCTGTTGAACACTGGAGTGAAATAATTGATTTCCCCCGCCCCTCCAAATTTCATGTTTCCTGCTGAAATTAGAGCTAAGGGTTATTTCTAATTTCAAAATATTCTGTAAAAGCATATTTCACTAGCATATGCTGAGAGTTGGAGCCTGACTGGAGCTGTAATTTACACTGGTGCCATCAGTGTACTTTAGGAAATTTTTTATTATTTCAGTAAATGAAAAAGAATCTTATGGACTGTCTAGTCCATTCTGAAGTGGTCACAAAATGTGTGATGAAAGATTTCAGACAAAGGACACTAAAATAAGAACAAGAATCTTATGAACCATATATTAAAAGATGTGACCTATCTCTCCTTCACTTTCTCTATATATGCCAACATTTATGTGCAATAGTTGTTTAATAATCTATTCTGGTGCATTAACTATTCTTGTGATATGAATGATAATGAAAGATTTGCAACTGAAACAATGCAAGCTTTCTATTAAGTATTAGTCTTAAAAACAATTTACTTTCATTTGGATAATTCCTTTAGCTATTTGCACTCTATGTAAGCACTCCTATTTAACAGATTTGTATAAATACCATTACGATTAGTTATCCTGCACACTTCTGCATGCTGGCACAACTGTTGGCATGCTTGACAAAATGCTAAGCAGCATTTGTTCATCTTTATGTTCTGAGTTCAAATCCCACCAAGATTGACTTTGCCTTTCATCTTTCCGGGATCAATAAAATAAGTACCAGTTGAACACTGGGTCCCCTTCCCCCACAATTTCAGGCCTTGTGCCTAGAGTAGAAAGGATTGTTAATAAAGTTATTAGAATGTCTATTGACACCTCTGTCTATTTACATTATGAATAGGGAATTTAGGAATAGTTGTCCCTACCTGGGCCATGAGATCAAGTTTATGCTTTTTAATTCGGTCTACTCTACAAAGCCAAATATGTCCCCCCCCCCCTGCTACAGAAATTCGCTTCATTTTTGTTAAAGTTGTTGTTTGATCCCAGATTATTTGCTGTTGACCAAGCATCCAAGCCGGCCCAAACGTCCTGTTTTGTTGGGTTTTTTTCCTTTGCTTTTACTTTTTTGTAGATCTGTGGAACTTCATTGAACAGTGTGTCCTTTCCTCGTCGTTGGGTGTAATTTGAGGTCAGCAGTTCCGGCAGGTTGTGTGGCTCCTGTTAACCCGACACCTGGAAGGTTACTGGGATTAGCAATATCTAAAATCTCTCTCTCTCTCTCTCTCTTCTACATGCATACTAGCACACACAAACAAGCACGCAACAGACACACACACACAAGTACACACATACACTCACACAAGTACACACAAACAAGCACACACAAACATACATACACACACAAGCACACATGCACACAAGTACACACACACATACACACAAGTACACACACACACAAGCACACATACATACACACACACAGGTACACACACAATCACGCACAAACAAGCACACACACACACACACACACACACACAAACAAGCACACACACACACACAGACAAAGACATTGGCACTGCCAACGTTTGAATTAAATTACACCAGTTATTATTATTCCTCTTTTCTAAACAGATTGCTCTTCAAGTCTGAGTTCCTTTCCAAATATAAAAAGACGTCTGTGAGAAAACATTGAAGCTTTGATTATTACCGTTTCTGTTTTTTCAAAAATGCATTTTTAGTTAATCGTATGATAATGGGTGATAAATTTATGCAAGCTATTCTTACTGCTGGCTTCTGTACAGCTTCTAAATAATCAACCATGACAGAAATATTAAATCTCATTATTCAAACCCTATTTTAAGCAGTGATTGTTGTCCATATTTGACTTCCAGGAATTCATACTTCACTTTAATCTTGTGTGTCAATGTGTCAATTAATAGGAAGAAATAAATTAGCAATGATTTCACGAAAGTTGTGTTAAAAGACAAAACATTGTGAGATGTTAGTAAACCCAAGCAAACCGAGTTAAGAATGTTTATGGGTAAGAGCTAGAATTTGTTCAACAGGGTGATGCAGTGAGAAAGTAAATGGTTAAAAGCCAGTGCTATATCCTCTTATTCTTGTACTTGTTTTGGTCATTTAACTGTGGCCATGCTGGAGCACCACATTTAGTCGAGAAAATTGACCCCAGGACTTATTCTTTGTAAGCCTAGTACTTATTCTATCATTGTCTTTTGCTGAACCGTTAAGTTACGGGGACGTTAACACCAACATCGGTTGTCAAGCAATAGTCGGGTGACAAACTCAGACACACCAGTATATATATGTATTTATATTTCTTTATTGTCCACAGGGGGCTAAACATAGAGGGGACAAACAAGGACAGAGAAATGGATTAAGTTAATTACCTCAACCCCAGTGTGTAACTGATACTTATTTAATCAATTCCGAAGGGATGAAAGGCAAAGTCGACCTCGACGGAATTTGAACTCAGAACGTAAAGACAGACAAAATAGTAGTAAGCATTTCACCCAGTATGCTAACAATTCTGCTAGCTCGCCGCCCTTCATCATCATCATCATCATCGTTTAACGTCCGCTTTCCATGCTAGCATGGGTTGGACGATTTGACTGAGGACTGGTGAAACCGGATGGCAACACCAGGCTCCAGTCTGATTTGGCAGAGTTTCTACAGCTGGATGCCCTTCCTAACGCCAACCACAAAGTACTGGAGTCAATGTAGTGGTCTGTAGTTTTTGGAGCCAGTGCCTCAATGTGACCACACTTCAATTACCCCTTATATATATATATATATATGTAGCACACTGAATTTACATATTTGAGCTGGATGGAAAGTGGGTGAAAAGAAAGGGAAAATAATATAAAATGCTGTAATGAACATGTTGAAGATTTGCACATGTCAAATCTAAGCAGATGGAGGGACAAGTTGATATTTCAGAAAATTATGATATAATCACTAAAAATGAATTCACAAATAAATTGGGTGATTATGAGGCCTGCTTCATTATTTTGTGGTTCCAGGTTCAATCCCGCTGTTTAGTACCTTAGGCTCCTTCATCAGATATATCATCATCATCGTCATAATGATATTCATCATCATCATCATCACTGTATGTACATTTGGTTTTTCTATACTTGATGGATTTGATGGGGCTTTTAAAGGCAGTATTTTGCAACCAGATGTCATTACAAATGTCAACCCCTTTAATTCCCTTTTACATCATATTGCATAGTTATGCAAAAAGCTAAGACCCATTGACACACACACACGTGTGTGTGTGTGTGTGTGTGTGTGTATAGGCAATGGATGACAGATTTGGTGCATAAAACAAAAACTGTGATGTTTGGTTTTAACCTTTTACATTCTGTTTACGGTCCCCCCACCCCTTTATTCCTAGTTGATTTTGCCTTTCTTTCTGCCAAGGCCAACGAAATAAGAACCAGACAAAGTACTGGAGTCAATGTAGTGGTCTGTAGTTTTTGGAGCCAGTGCCTCAATGTGACCACACTTCAATTACCAAAACCAGCAAAGCATTTGCAAGTATAATTTAAATGCGGAATAGTTTTAGTACATCTGTGAAGATAGTATAGTGAAGATGAAGGCAACAGAAATAGAAAAAAAAAATTATATTGTACATAGATTTTGAACTTACATAGAAATAAAATGATGTAAAAAAAACACAAAGAAGCTTTGATAAACTGTCCTACACATTCATTATCCTCTCTCATAAAAAAACATTGTTATCATAAATTGTTATTACAAAAAATTGTTATAATACAATAAATAAATTGAATTCTATATTTTTAAAACGTATAAAAAGTGATATAATAAAATGTCAATGAATATGATACAAAAAGAGCTTTTCTGTGCAATTCACTTGATAACTTATTTCAGTTAGAATGTTTCCAACTATATATACACATGAAGTCACAGTTTCCTAGCCAGAGCTTGTGTAACTTCTTACATAGCTGCAGTAAAGTTAGTGCTTATACATTTAATGCAGTTTGCATCAAAAAGACACCTAGAAAAAATTCTGTGGTAAGGAAGAAACAATTTTTCAGCAAATTATTTCTATAGTTCTTTTCTAAAAGACAACTTTGGATGAGTTTCAGTCTTCTTAAACCTCTCAGTGAAGCACAGGCTTCATCATACTTATAAATGTACAATCGTGTACACCTGTTAGCCTAGAAAACTAGAGATGTATTAGGAAAATATGTTATTCTTTAATGCCATCATCTAGAAAAGAAAAAGAAAAGAATAGCTTTAGCCTCTCATCTGCTGGCACAAAGCCATCTCCCTCAATACTACTTTCTCTCCCAGTCAAGGGATCTTTGTCTTGCATGCAAGTTACTTAGTGACCCCTTTGGTGCTGTTGCCACTTAAAAACACCCACTACACTCTGTAAAATGGTTGGTGTTAGGAAGGGCATCCATCAGCAGAAACCATGCCAAAGCAGACAATAGGGTTTGGCACAGTTCTCTGGCTCATCAGCTCTTGCCAAACTGTCCAACTCATGCCAGCATGGAAAACATGTTCAATGATGGTGATATAGGAGGTGTGTTCAACAAATATCCAACTTTATATTTTCCCACCAAAACTAATGTTGTATGGGAAAAATCCTTTGAGTAGGAGGTGACACCACCCTTCCTGTGCATGTGTGGAAACTTTTGGCTGCATCAGTTCCCAGTTGTTATGTCTAAAGTCCAAGTGCTTGCTCATCAGATTTTCATTTTCACTGAATGCATTGAGCAGAGACATTGCTTTAAGTTTTGCCTAAAGCATGGGGTTTCTCAAGCTCAAACCATCCAGAAGACTCAGCAGGCCTTTGTTGATGGTACCGTGGGTAAAACTCAGATCAAGGAATGGTACAACCTCTTCAAACATGGCTGCACCTCAGTGGAGAGCAAGGCATGCTCAAGCAGGCGGCCATCTGCAAGCTGAAATAAGGAGCTGATTGAGACCATCATGTAACAATCCAGGAAATCGCTCACAAAGTGGGAT
This sequence comes from Octopus bimaculoides, assembly GCF_001194135.2. Taxonomy (NCBI): domain Eukaryota; kingdom Metazoa; phylum Mollusca; class Cephalopoda; order Octopoda; family Octopodidae; genus Octopus; species Octopus bimaculoides. The sequence goes on from NC_068991.1 coordinate 77,320,259, forward strand.
TAAGCAGAGGATCCGTGAATTCCATTTAAAAAGAGGTTTGTGCCTGTGGAGAGTGCCAGTGAAATTCATCGTCAAACAGCAGAAGGAACTCCACACGAAAATCACTCAGGACATGCCAGACTTTGCAAGCCATGATGCAGACTTTATGAAAGCCATCATCACTGGTGATGAAACATGGGTTTATGGTCTCTGCTTGATGTGTTTGGCCATCTTGCATGAAAATGATTATCCAACAAGCATGCACTACATGTCTGTACTTTAGGTGTAACAGCTGGGAACTGGCAAGGCCTAATGGCTTGAATATTTTCATGCATGCATAGAAAAAGTGGCATCACTTCCTTCATGACATTAGCTTTGGCAGGAAGAAATAAAGTTGATACACATAAATATGTCTGTACATAAGTTTGTCTGGTTTAATAAATGAGAAAGAGTACTTGATATATGTTGCAGTGTCTATGTGTATGAGATTGGTAATCTTTTCCATCACTACTCAAGAGATTCATTTTTGTTGACATCTTTCAAGCAACAATTGTTACTCAAATGATTGCATTGGAACCCAAGTCTCTGAGTAGCAACAGTGAATCCTCCACTGTGTGCAAGTAGGCATGTATATATTCATATATAATTGTATGAAGAAGGCTCATAAGTGAAAGAGGAGAAAAAAAGGCACATTTATTATAAGGCAATGGAGAGGGTATATTCTTTTCTACTCTAGACACAAGGCCCGGAATTCTTTTTAGGGAAGGGGTCAGTCGATTAGATTGACTCCAGTATGCAACTGATACTTAAGTTATCGACCCTGAAAGGATGAAAGGCAAAGTCAACCTTGGAGGAATTTGAACTCAGAACGTAAAGACAGATGAAATACTGCTAAGCATTTTGCCCAGTGTGCTAACGCTTCTGCCAGCTCGCCGTCTTTTAGAGAGGGTATATTATCAATACAATATTGTAAATTA
>NC_068991.1:77325838-77336408 GCF_001194135.2 Octopus bimaculoides
ATATATTGTTTAGTTAGTTTCAGTCATTTGACTGTGACCATTCTGGAGCACCACCTTTAGTTGAACAAATCGACCCCAGAACTTATTCTTTGTAAGCCTAGTACTTATTCTATCGGTCTCTTTTGCCAAACTGCTAAGTTACAGGGACGTGAACACACCAACATCTGTTGTCAAATGATGGTGGGGAGACAAACACACACACACACGACAGGCTTCTTTCAGTTTCCATCTACCAAATCCACTCACAAGGCTTTGGTCAGCCCAAGGCTATAGTAGAAGACACTTGCCCAAAGTGCCATGCAGTAGGACTGAACCCAGAACCATGTGGTTGGTAATCAAGCTACTTACCACACAGCCACATACATACATAAATACACACATACATACACATATACATACATGTTACACAAAATCCTAGAAATCCTAGGTTTTTCTAAGAAAGAGCAAAAGAAACTGACACCTATTCTCCAAATCCAAAATATTAGTGGCACAATGAAAATTTCTTAGACATTCATTAGATTCTCTGCCTGAAATTCTTTAAACGAATATACGCATACACACACCTAAGCACTGAGGAGACATGTTCACACTCATCAAAGATGCAGGTGCAACCACCTACATATATGCACACATTAATGCAACCAGATATTTACAAACCCCAGGAACTCTCTTACATCGAAAAGACTTGTCACTTTGTTAGCAACTGGCTTAAATTCCATTAAGAAGAACTCAAATCTAAAATATACATACAGATAACAAGTTAATCAATTATTTTGTACTACATTCCATCGTATTAATTGCAATTTGTAGTTAGCCTTGTAGTCTTACTAGAGTGTGATAATATAAGAAAGTGTCAGAGAGCCTGGAATTTAGTCAGTTCATGGCTTAGAGCTTTTGCTTCCTCGTTGATCCTGTTAAAATGTTAAAACGTGATGAGTGACCAAGGTGTCATCCAGGTGCAAGAAACTTGCTACAACTTAGAACAAATATTTGATAGTTTTGTGAAGTTACTTATTTGTAGATATTGTAAGTGGTTTATAATTTATTTAGATTAAATTAGATTAGATTAGATTATAGAGTATTTTGTGTAATAGAGGTGTCAGTCTTCACCACTTCATACTGGATATGTGGTCAGATAACATGAATGACGGAGCATTATCTGGGCTGATGGAAAAGAAAATGAGCATTAGAGGTATTAAGCACAGTGTGTTAAAAGAGAAGACGGTGCTAGTAGAGATATGTGATATATATTGTTTTACTGGCAGGATGGCAGTTGGGGGAAGAAGGGCAAAATAAGTGGAAGGTGTCTACAGAAACTGAATTGGTGTTGAACCTTGTGTGGTGACAAAGAACCACAGCAAGTGGTGAGATACTGTGCTAAGCAGATTCATCCAACTCATGCCAGCTTATAAAAGAAAATGTATATGATGATGATGATGATGATGATTTACAATAATAGGTTCTAAATGTGTCTTAAATTAATTAGCGAAAAAAAAATTTTTGAATCAATTGAAAGATAGTTGTACATGGACATTGAGCCGTTGAAATAAATCATATGAAATATAATTTTCTTAGCTTCAACTGTCTTCCAGAACATTCCCATGGTAAAAGATATAAAAGAAAAGAGAAAGAATAACAATTTATTCCTTTATTTGCTTTAGTTCCATTTTCCTGGTTGCTGAATTCGTACAATAATTAGTAAGGTTTGAACTAACGACTACGCATTCAGTGGAGTTTGGAATCTCCAACAATTAATATAAAGAAAAGTTTGTAGAATGTCAATAAGTTTGATTGCTGCAGTAATCTGGTGGTTGACTTTTCTATCAGACTTGGTTTTCATAATCATAGTTATCCATTGAGAAGTGATAAAATGTTATTGATTGTGCAAAGGTGAAGAATAGTAGCTGTTATGGTCAAGTTTTTCTCTTTTCCTTGTAAGAGAAAGACTTGACCATAACAACTTACTTAGGTCGTTTCTGACTTAAGTCAACAATGACCTTGCAAAGCCACTAGGCATTTATTCCTTTTTGTGCCTGATCTGGAGTTGTGATGATTGTAGGCCTATATTATTATTGTTTAGCCCTAGGCAGCTCTGATCAAAGGCATTTCAGTATTCTTCTATGCTTTTATTCTTTTATTTGTTTCAGTCATTTGACTGTGGCCATGCTGGAGCACTGCCTTTTAGTTGAAGAAATTGACCCCAGGACTTGTTCTTTGTAAGCCTAGTACTTATTCTATCGGTCTTTATTGCCAAATCGCTAAGTTACAGAGATGTAAACATACCAACATTGGTTGTCAAGTAATAGTGGGGTGACAGACACAGACACACAAACATATATATATATATATATATATATATATATATATATATATATATATATATATGCACACAACAGGCTTCTTTCAGTTTCCGTCTACCAAATCCGCTGACAATTCTTTTGTGGGCCCAAGGCCACAGGGTGCCACACAGTGGGACTGAACCTGGAACTATGTGGTTGGTAAGCAAGCTACTTACCACACAGCCACTCCTGCACCATTTTCAGTGTGTCTCTTTTATTTATTTATTTATTTATTTATTTTGTTTTCTTCAGACATAATATCTCGGACTACACTATTTTCTATGTTCTCACTTTTTTACGATGTGATTTGAGAGAGGGACTTTACTGTTTTTTCTAGCAGACTGAGTGACTACTTAGTGGTTTCTTCATTGACTCATATAGGTTTATGTTGTTAGGACAGCTATCATTGCCTAAACACGGAGGTGCTCTCCCAACTCAGCATGCTTCCAGTGACAGAACAGTCCAGCAAGCAATGGCTGTTAACTTACAGATGATGCTGTGTTGTCACAGTGTTGGTAAGGAGATAGGAATCACTGAATGTTTAGCTCAGTATTTCATTGTATCTCCATTCAGCTATCCATGACTCTCTCAGTGAAATGGTTAGGAATCAATTTTATCATGGCAGAGTCATGATAGAGGAGTAAAGTTTCAATGAGAGGAATTTTATAACCTTGATGATGTGCTTCCTTAGCAAGTGACTTGATCAGAAAATGTGAATTGAAACTGAAACAATTTACATTGTGAAAGAGTTTTGATAGTCATTTAAACCACATATATATTATATTCACCTTTACTTGTTAAAGAGGTAAAAATACTAAAATTTGTTATAAAGTTTTACTGAATATGTATCACCTGTTCATACAATTCCACTTGCAATACTTCTCCAAACTGACCCCTGATGCCATTCCACTACATCTCAAACTTAGCGTCAGTAATCAGGTCATAGATATATGACAACATTTTTTGACATCCTACAATGCTATTAAAAATATGATGATGAAAGTGAATGTAATTGTGTTTTATGTGCTTAAATTTCTATCATGTTTCTTGCTGGATGTAAATGGTTTAGTTTCAATTCATGGTTTCAGATCAACTTACTTGCCCAACAAGTACAACTCTAAGATTATAGAAATTTATCTAACCAACAGCTTACCTCTACTGTCAATTGTCTAACTCCGGGGAACTTATATGATAGCACTGCCTTTTTGAACTGAATATTATGAAGCTAATCCTTTCCCAAATCCCAATGATTAATAAGGTTAGTGCTTATCTTCAGTTTCCATTGCATTAAACAAATAGGAAATAAATTTGTTTCTAGATAGGATGGTTGTCTATTGCAAGTAGCCTTTTCATACCAATGAAATTGAAACTGGCAAAATCCTCATCTCTTCTACACTGATGTGGTTGTTAACTGTGGTACATTTCACAACCCATAGTACCTACTTAGAGATAAACAGAGTTGGCTATTAACAGCTTAGTGTCTTAACACTTAGTTGACTAGACTCTTCATTCTTCTTAAATATTGCAAATAATCAAGTTTATTCTCCCAGATTCCTTTCAGCAATTTGTTTGAGAGTAAGTTGTTTGACATCAGAGTCATATTTCAGTATAAGACTGCCAGTTTATCAGCGAGAAGATGGCAGAGTGTGTGACACTCCCATTTTTTTTTCTCATATTTTCTTATCTCATTTCAGATTGGGAATCAAAGCCGTATATGTTCTCTCTTTTGTCAAGAGCTTGCTTTCTGCTCTACACTAGCTTATTTTACATGTCAATATCCATTCATATTTCCATCACATATGAAGCTTGTAAACTAGAAAATAGCCACCCTACATCTCACCATCACTCTACCTTCCCTATCCATCACTAAACCTATGTATGTGAGACTGTATTAGTCACCATCCATCACTAGACTTATATAGATGAGTAACAGTAACGTTGTCACTCTACCTGCATCCACCTTTTCTCTTCCATCCATCTCCAGCCTCCAATCATTTCACCACCTGTGATGATCACTCACACCTGTCCATTATTTCCCTTCTGCATATTTTCCATTTTGTTGTCCTCTCCCCTCAGCTTCCCAGATATTGACATTTTTTTTTCCCAAATAAACTCATTTCAGTGTAAAACAAGCTAGCATAGAGCAAAAAGCAAGCTCTTCACAAAAGAGAGGACATATATGGCTTTGATTCCCAATCTGAAATGAGATAAGAAAATACGAGAAAAAATGGGCGTGTCACACTCTGCCATCCTCTCCCTGATAAACTGGCAGTCTTATACTTAAATCATCATCATCATCATCATCATCATCATCATCGTTTAACGTCCATTTTTTTGTTATGAAGTAACAATAAGGATAATGATGATTTTGCCTGAGGTTGAACAAATTCATCTGTTGATTGCAGAATATAATTCTTTTATTCTTCTATTTCTTCAACTCAAATTGTTTTGATGTATCATGACACATTTCACTCCACTCAGATTGATCTAAACAATAACTTTCCCTACATGTTAAACATGTAGGGATTATAGTGATTGTTTCAACTTATTCTTGTACCTTAGCAAGAGTCTTCCTTTACCACAGGATCCCTCTCATTGACTACACAAAAAAACTTTTTGGAATGCAGTCATCTTTCATTCAAACAACATATCCTGCCTATCTACACTGAATTCTCAACAGTATACTTTCAATATTGGAGATTTCACATTTTGCTAAAATCTTGGCATTTGGTACCTATCTTGCTATTTTATGTTATAGAGATTGTACAGACAGAGCATGCAAAAGGTTTCTAATTTCTTTATCTGTCTGTAGAAGGGGGTCTATGCTTCTGCCTTATACAAAAATTGTGCTGAATATACAAGATTTGTATACACTTATTTTAGATTTGAAACTGACTCTGTGTTCATCCAACACATGATGGGAAATTTTTCCAAAAGCACTTTTAGCCTTAGATATTCTAATATTGATTTTGTCATCAAGAGTAATCATAAAGTTTTCAGTACTTCCAAGATATTTAAATGACTTGACCCATTTGAATGGCTTATTGTCAATTATTACATTGGAAACTTGGGTATGTCCTGTCCTAGGCTTTGGTTGGAATAAATCTTCAGTCTTCTAAATGCTGATAGCCCAATTGCATGAGCTGCCATGATCTACCTGTCAATTATTTCCTGAATTCTTTCAAATGTACGAGGAATCAAAACACAATCGTCAGCAAACAGAAAATCATTTAGAATCTCTTCGTTAATCTTTTTCTTTGATCTGAAGCTTTGTCCATTTAGGATTAGTAAATTGTTGTCCATCTGAAACTTCTCATGATAATCCTTAAAAGCGTATTGAAACATCAACGGAAAGAATATGGCACAAAAAGTATGGGAGCTAAAACACAACTCTGTTTAGTCCCATTGGAAATAAAAAATGCCTCTGAACATTGATCATGAGATGTCACTGTTGCTATCATTCCTTCACGCAAAGATACTATTACTTTTATCATTTCAAAAGACCAACTTTTGATAAAATTTGCCCAACAAAGACAATGTACAGGTCAGTATTTTTCTCATGCACTTCTTCTTGAACTTGTTGAAGGGTAAGATCACGTAAGTTGTGCCTCTTCCAGCTGGAAATCCACATCTGCACTCAGGATATATGCTGTTTACTACATGCTTTTTGATGCAGTTAAGAATCACCCTTGTAAGAATTTTTCAAGCTGTACACATCAAACTTGTTCCTCTGTGATTATCACATATACTCTTCTTCCTCTTATTTCTGCATTATTATAGACGCATCTTTGAACTGTCAGGGAACAGACCCAGTTTCCCAGATCAAACAAACCAATTTACTCAGCTTTCTGACAAGTTGTCAGCCACCATGTCTTGTCCAGGTACTTCACCATTGGAAATAATAATAATAATAATAATAATAATAATAATAATAATAATAATAATAATAATAATAATGTTTGCTTGTATTTTATTTATACTAAAATTATTCACTTATTATTTTTTCCCAATTTTCTATTATTTTTCATTGTTTATGTAGTATTTATGTAGCTATAATGTATATTTTAATTTATTTCATTGAATTTATTTGTTTATCTTTACTTTTATTTCTATGTTTTCTATTAACAGCTATACATTCTATTTTCTTCAGAAAGTAGAGTTTTGTTTTGTGCTGCCAACTCCATTTCCTATAATACTGTTTAAGGAAATTAAAGGCTCTCTCTCTCTCTCTCTCTCTCTCTCTCTTTCTCTCTCTCTCTCTCACACACACACATACACACATCCCTACACTTATTTGCTTTAATACTCTGTTTCTTGCTCACTAACACTCCTCTAGTTTCGTTTTCTTACCTGCTGTCTCATCTTTTCCTCTCGCTATTTTCCCATTTACCTTTCGTAGGTTTTTTCTCCAACCTTACTGAAATGCTTTGGAAATCCCTATGTATGTATTTAGAAAGAAACCCACACACATACATCGAGACATATACAGACACACCTATACATCTGTGTGCATGTGCATGCATGTGTGCATGTGTGTGCATGCACATGTGCGTGTATGCACATATTACAGCCAAGCTGGATTGCATATCTTGTAAAGAGATACGTGCATAGATGTTGTGTGTATGTGTGTGAACACTATTAAAGTATTTAAATACTCTCTCTCTCTCTCTCTCTCTCTCTTCCCATGCACAAACATGTAATACGTATATTGTTTCCTTACAACATGGCCAGATGTTTCAACACTCATTTCTGCAGTAGACAGTTTTTAGTTGTGTGGAAAGTCTGCAAATCATTGAGAAGGAGAGGCCCAAGGAGTTGTTTGTACCTCCTCTCTTGTACCTCCTGTGTTAACTTCATGTAGAAATGCAGCCACTTTCCCCCCTTAGAAGTAAAAGTTGAAACATCTGGGCATGTTATAAAGGAAACAAAAAGAGAGACCCTTTAACATGAATTACATGTACTCTGCAGCAGTCCCTTATTATATTGTCGTTTACTATGATCACCTGGCTGAAATTTTCACTAACTGTGAGTATGTATATAGATGTGTGTGTGTGTGTACCTGTGTGTGTGTGTGTGTGTATTTCCACACATATGTGTGTGTGTGTATGTGTGTGTGTGTGCCTTGCATATTTTATAGCTTGGATATGGTGGCACACTTGATATGAAACAAGCTTTAACCATTAAATGAAATAGACAACAGACTGTTTCTTCAATGGAGAATATTTCATTATTTTCTTGAATGTAATTAGTTTTGACTACACTTCTTTGCTCTTTTCATTTGTTATATATAGGGAGAGAAAGAGAGAGAGAGAGAGAAAGAGACACACACACACACACACACACACAACTATATAAATATATATGCATATGTATGTGTTGACGTACATATGCATCCTTTTGCTTATTTCTTCATGGTATTGATAACTGGGTGAATATCTTCCATTGGTGAATATTACCAAACAGAGAAAGGCTGTATGTTAGTTATTTTAAATTTTTAATGTAAAATCTGGAATTCAGTAAATTAGTGATGCAACAATGAGTCCAGTGGAAAGTTCATATACAGTTTCAGTATATTCAAAGAGCAAGGTCCCTAAACATTAAATTATTCACTCCCCACAGCAAACAAAGAACTTATTAAATTCATCCAGGAACTCTTCTATTAATTATTATTTTTTTTTTTTACTTTATAGTCTTTTACCTGTCTGTCTGTCTGTCCACTCTCTCTCTCTCTCTCTCTCACTGCTACCACCCTCATATTTATATCACATTTTGCCATTTTGAATAACAGATAAACTGGACAATGTAATAGTATCTGGTGTATGCATTTGACTTCTATTTCTAATCTGTTGAGCCTTTATGTACAAGTTCTCTTGCTAAAATGACATTCAAAGAAATAGTGCAGTCAGAATACAGGATGTTGGGCATCATTACATGATTAAGAAAGATGTTTATATGCTGAACAGTAAAACATACTTAACCCATCCCAAAATAGCTGAAGGAATCAGATGCAACACTTTTAAAACACCCATGATGACACATGGAGTAGATGGTCAGACAAAATGGCTCATGGTATTTAGTCTATTCCTTCCAATTCTGCTGGGGTCAGTTTTGCTTCCCATTTCTGCTGAAAAGATAAATAAGAGCTGAACATGCACTGGAATTTATTCAGTTGACTATTTCCCACTCATACGAGACATTTTGTCCTTTTTTTATGCCTATATACCAAATATACAGGGCAGAATTTGAAGGAGTGGCTGCAATTTTCGCAGACTGGAAGCTAATCAGGAAAGTTAATAACAGCACTATATGCTTTTTTCTTTCTCAATTTTTATCTTCATTCTTTCATTGTCTGTGGTCATTAGAACTAGCTGCAAATTCTACCTTTACTTCTCTGTCTGCACGTACAAGTTTGTCTTATAGAATGCTATTATTTATCATTTACAGACATTGTCTATGATGTGTGTTTGCACCATACATTTTGGACAGAATTTCAAGCGAATATATTTACTAACTTTATTGTGCCTCTTGGTGTATAGAATGTAGTTAGCAGTCCTCAATGACCTTAATTCAACGTTCAATCTTCTTTGAGCACTTTTTATTAAATCCTTTCAGTTTTTCAGTAGCAGACTTCGATCCTGGGCCAATATGAGGAAGCCTTTAGTTGCAGTCTTTGAATTTTTCTTTGCTTGTAACTCTTTTGTTACTATTTTTCTGTTGACAAACAATTTTTCTTTCTATTAATTCTGAAAACGAGGGAGAATTTTGTAAAATAACTTTGTCATAATTAAACTGAAATTTATAGATTCACTTAAAATTTTGATAGATGGTTTTAATTTAGATCCCTTTGGAAGCTAAGGTAGTCTCAGGTAGTCTGATGTCAAAAGGGTTAAACCAGATTTTGTAGTTCTTAGTTATTGTTACTGTGTCTTAAATTATCTCTGATTGAGCAGAACTATAATCAAATACATTCTAGCCATGACTGTCACACCTGTGTTACATACCCAAGTTTAAATTGCCCAGTGTCTCCTTTCTTTTCCAAGACAGTAGGAGGTAAGAATTTGAGAAAGGCTTACTGCTATTTCTAGCAGGTTGAGTAGCTAGATAGCAGTATCTTTGTTAGGTAGTTTATGTTGGCTCTTTCAGTTCTTAAAAAAGACTGACCTTGCAAAGATTTTCTTACCATTCATACAGTAAATTCCTCTGCACTTTTTGTTTTAAATTTCATTTTTATTTTTACCTTGTTTCTTCTAAGAATTTTCTCTCTTCGTTTTGAACCCCACCTCTTCTAAGCATTTGCTCTATTTGGCATTTCGTCCCTGCTTGAAAGTAAAACAAACATTTTTCATGTTCCTTGATAAAGACAAGCAGTCTGTCATTATTTTCTGCTATGGATTTATGCAAACCCAGTGGGTCTCTGTTAGAATAGCTTTTGTAATTGTAAGGAATCTCCTTCCACTCTCATCCCAAGGTAAATATTGGCTATTACATAGTTTGCCTTTCGGGTGGTCTGTTCTAAATGCTGTCATATATTTCTATCTTTTTAGTTTCATTAATTTATTTACCTCCCCCGCATTATATTATATTAAAACTATAGCATCGGTACAAAGTAGTAGTAGTAGTAGTAGTAGTAGTAGTAGTAGTAGTAGTGTTTAGCTTTAGGTCAGCCTTCAGATTGAGAATATGTTTAATCAAACGATATAACTTTGTTGTGGGCACTTGGCTTTCATCAGAGAGAAAAAAAGTTAAGGTCTTATCACTGGCCACAAAATTGCGTATGAGAATATGGTGATAAAGGGTGGATGTCTGGGGTGGGGTAAGCCAGTCTCTGTGAAGATGTAAGTAATCTGGGAGATGTACAGTGGGGTAAGAAGCAAAATGTAGGGGGCGTCAGTGATCAAAGCAACATCAAAACATTGGTCAGTTTAAATGGTGAGTGCCTGGTCGGTGAGGTTGGAGATAAGAGGGATGGTTGGGAAAGGAGGCTAGAGACAACGACAAAGGGATGTATACGTGGATGTGGTCATGTTTATATATATATATATATATATACATGTATATATGCATATTGTTGTCATCATTTAATGTCCAATGTCCATGCCGGCATGGGTTGGACATATATATATATATATATATATATATATGCACACACACTCAGATTTATATATATGTGTGTGTATATGTATATGTATGTATATATGTGTGTGTGTATATATATATATATATATATATAT
>NC_068991.1:77336495-77342150 GCF_001194135.2 Octopus bimaculoides
ATATATACATGTGTGTGTTGATATATATGTATATACACTTACATATATATGTAGATTTGATAACATGACTGCAGATACACAAACACAGAGGAATAGGGAGAGAAGGTGGGAGATAAGATTAGCTTTCAGGAATGGCCAGAATTGAAGGCAAAATGTGTAGTAGTCTATGACAAGAGAGTAAGGAAGTGGAGAAGAGAGTTGAAGATATGAAATAGAAGAGTGAGAAACTGCAGCAGATACAAGAACTGAAGTTATATGTATAGACATGCATAAAACAACAGACATGCGCACATATATTTGTTGATTTTTTTTTTTTTTTAATCTTGAAACAATGTCACCACTTCTTAGAGAATCTTTTCTAAAATTTTCAAAGTTTGAGCACAAATTCAAAATCATCTCAAAATAATGCATAAAAAAAAATTCATAAGTCTGATGCCCACTGGCATGGAAGCTAAAATAGGATTCAAGAAAAGTTATATTGGAAAACCTATAGTTGTAAAAGAGTGGTAGTAGAGTAGGAATGTTAGTGTGAGGTACAGAAATGTCAGTTCATGATGATGATGAACTCACTCACTTTCTTTTACTTTCAGTTTTCTTCAGTTTTTTTCTCTCTCCTTCTTATTCAATCATACACAGACACACACAAAACCTCACCCACTCTCTCTCTCTCTCTCTCTCTCTCTCTCTTGTCTCTCTAGGGTAACAATGGATAAGTACTATTTAGAGAAATACCATGGTTAGTTAAATTCCTCATTTAAAATTGTATCTCCAAAATGTTACTGCATGCTTTCGAATTCTATGGGAAGTAGGAAATAATTTGTTCTTTAACTGTTTCTTTTTTAAATTGTTTATATTTAAAAATACACACATACACTGTCACACGCATTCATACTTTGTGTGTATGTGTGTGTGTGTGTGTGCATGTGTGTGTGTGCATGTGCATGTGTGTGAGTGCACATGTGGGCACAGTCTTAATATATTAATTTAATCCCTTCACAAACCTCTGGAGTTCATGGGGCCATTAATTCCCTTTGTAATTTTTTTTGTTACCTATTCTCTCTAACTTTCTCTTTTGCTCTTACACACGCGTGTGCACGCACACACACACACACACACACACACACACACATGCAGACACCTTTTCAACGTACTATTTTTTCTTTATTTTTTAAAATCCTGCTGTTGTTATTACACAATATAGGGCAGCAAACTGACAGAATCTGAGTTCAAATTCTATCAATGTCGACTTTACCTTTCATCCTTTTAGGGTCAACAAAATAAGTACCAGATGAACACTGGGGTCGATGCAACTGATTTACCCCCTCCCCCCAAATTGCTGGCCTTGTGCCAAACTTTGAAACCGTTAGAGTGCAATATCAATTCTAAGTAAAGCACGAAATAGAGGAAATAATCAATTTTAAGATATCCTTACAGAGCCATATTTTTCTTGTCAACTCATTAATTATCTTAAAATTTAGTAAATTCATTATGAATTTGCCTCTTCTTTTAATTATATTAGGAATTACCCCTAATATTACGTCTCCATGTAGCCTTCTTCTAAACTTACATCTAGCTTAAATGCTGCATGTTGATTGGTTGTTTCCTTCATGATGTCATATAGCACAAGGGTGGTTTATTTCTTGTTCCTGTTTCATAGTTTTTAATAATTCTCTTTGAAAAGGTGACTCATTTTTTTTCTTATTGTTTCTTATGTTTTTTTGTTTAGTTCTGTTAATGACTTCCAGACTAATTTCTGTTTACATCAATCTTCCAAAATGTGTACAAGTTTTGAACCTACTTGCAAATGTACGCCCATGCAATTTATATATAAATTATGCATAAATTGATGCAATCTGCATGGGAATTGTCTTCCAATGTTATATATGTACATACTTACATCTATGTTAATAGTAATCCAATTACGTGATGTATTTGTGTGGGAGAATTAGTGTTTGAGAGAAGCAAAGGGAGATTGAAGAAGAGAGAGAGAGAGAGAGAGAGAGGAAGAGAAAATGAAAGTATTGATTATAAACTAACATTACAAGTCTCATAGCCAGTCATTTATAGTTTCAAATATTGCTAAAAGTGATAATACATTTTGTGTTTTGTTAAGGCAAAATTATGCTTCATGAACTGAGATATGTGGGCCACCAGATAACTTATTCTGGTTGCTGTACTCAGTCAATCCGAAGAGAAAAGAAGACATAGCAGTCTTTCAAATAGGAACAAGTGAAGACATGATCTGCTTTATGACGACAAGGTAATTTGTTGAGTTTACTTAATTGTGAGCAAGTCTGGTCATCAATGGAGAACAAAAGATTTCCACTGTTTGTAGAAATGAGAGGGAGAGAGTGAGATGGGGTGGGCGGAGTGTGAGAGCTCATGGCATAGGTTGGGGAAGAAAAAAAGATGTGTTCCTGGGTATTTGAGTGTCATCAAATAATTAGTCCTCTATAAATTAGGGAGTTTGATTAAGGGACTGACTTCAATCAGCATAACTCTGTAAGTTGTTTAGCCCCGTATCAATTCTGATGAAGCAAAATCATGATCAAAGACACTCCAGTTATGACCCCATGTCTTTTTTCTTCATACAGGCATCCAGGATTGAATGCGTCCTTCTTATTATCAATAATGTCACTTGTGATTTGAGACATTTGGCTACTGTATCAGGCAGATTGAGCAGCAACATTTAGGATGCCTCATTAGCTTACTTTTAAGCTGTCGTTTATGGAGATAAATGATAAAGATCTGACAAAACTATTATGTATTATTACAAAGTATCTTCAAAAGTTATTCCTATTTGGGTCAAATTTTCAAGATAGAATATGATCAGTGCTGAGAAAAGATGCAAAGCAGGAAATATGTGGCAAAGATTGTTTGCCAGCATAACATGGCAGTCCTGGTTTAAGACTAATGTTGCTGTAATTTAGCCCCAGGAGACATCGTCTTCAGTTGGCTATACAACATGATCTGTGTCCTTATATTTTCGAATAAGGGAATGTAGCACCCCCACTCAGCTCAAAACAATATTTGTGTATCGTGATTTCTGGGTTATTTCCCTTCATCAGCACCGAATAATTGTTCGGTTAGAGGTGGTGCTGCCAAATTCCCGTTCGAAATATATAGTTTTCACAATGACAACTAGTAACTGATTTATAAATTAGAAGTCATCCAAATCGTCCAACTCATGCTAGCATGGAAAGCGGACGTTAAACGATGATGATGATGATGAAAATTACTATTTTTAAATATGTTTCTTTGAATATTCTGCATTGCCATAGACAGGGCGCAGTGGATTAAGCTGCCATGAAGAAATGGTGTGTCCATCTGAAGATGTCACCTGAGATAGTCAGGTACCTTGTTTAGAGAAGGATGTATCCTTTATCTGGTTAATATCATGAGTTAAGCTCTGACTTTTGAAAGACACCAGTACTTAAGGAATATTAAGTTATTTTCTTGAGAAGAGATGTTATTGAGGTTTTGAGTGGTTGCTAGTGAAATCAGATCTAGAATGAAACAAGCTAGTGTCTTGTAGAGTCAGTTCTGGTAATGGTAGAACTGTCTGATATTTGGAGCAAGAGTAGAATGTTTATATGTTTTATAAATATCAAAAAGACATTTTGGATTAACAACTGGATGTGATTTTTTTATCAGTCCTTCTAATAAAGGGACAAAAAAAAAAGCAAGAAAAAAAAAGCTCATCTATTCCTTGAAATATTCTGTAAAAGGTAAAAAGGAAGAGATCCCGGTTTGCCTGAGAAAAGGGGTCCATCTTGATGTTGAAGTCTTGATGCAGAGTTAGCGAAGTCTGAATTGCATGCTGATGGTTTGCATGCTGACCTCTCTCATTGGATTGCATAAGGACAGAAGCATGGCTGACAAATCTCAGCTGTTTGATAGAAATGTGGTGAGAGAAAAAAAAAAAGTCTTGTTCAATCATAAATATTTATTGTTAGGTTTTGAAAATGTTGTTTTACCTATCCAATTTCAGTCGTGTTCTGCTTATTAATGAAAAGGTTGTTCTCGGTACTTCTTCACTTCCGGGGAAACTGTCAGTTGAAACAGTTGATATTTCTTGCAATAAGTTTTCCATGTTCTCAATATAAAAATATGCTGCTTTCAACCTACGACAAATAGCTTGAATCAGTTAACAGTTAAATGAAGGTCTGGAGAAAGTTATACATGCTATCTTTGGCTTTTTACATTCTGAGTTCAGATCTTGTCATGGTCAACTTTGCCTTCCATCTTTTTGGAGTCAATAAAATAAAGTACGTCTCAAGTACTGCGGTTGGTGTAATTGATTAACCCCTCCTTGTGGCAGAATTTGTAAGTTGACAAAATCAGACGAAATACTTTGCAGCATTTTATCTGGCCCTTTACAAATTTTGAATTGAAATTACATTGAGATCGAATCTGCTTTTCATCTTCTCAAGGACAAGATCTGGGGTTGGTGTTAGCAATTATCCCCACTTCCCTGGACTTGCTGGCCTTGTGCCAAAATTTAAAACCATTATCATTGTTGTTGTTGTTGTTGTTGTTGTTATCATTACTATTATTCGGAAGTATTTGGTTCATATTCTATTTCTTTAAACTCTGTGCTTTGCTGAGAAGGTCTAATAAGGCTGAAACATCTCCAGCCAAAGTTGTCTGTCATACTAGACAAAAGAATTAAACTAATATTAGCTAATAATGTTTTTTCTTCACTACATAATTATTTCTGATTAGATATTTAATGCTCATTGCATGAAATATGTTAACACAAATACACTTTGCTTTTACTGGACCAGTTTAATCAGGACTGTAAGCAACGGAGGAGCAGAAAACAGCAAAACATTGAACAAATACTTGATAGTATATTAGATTTCTCTCAGTATTCAATGTTCAAATCACTCCAGAGTTTAACTTGCCTGTCATCTTCCAGGGTTTTGGTCAAGTAAACACCACTATTGTATTGATTCTGATTCAATGAATCATTTTGCCTTTTCTACAAACATGTAACTTTGTACCAATGTGAAGTGGTGTTTTCATTAGTGGATGAGGTGGGGGCGTAGAACATATCAAAGCAAGACCACAACATGGCTTCAGTCTTTGGTTCAAGTAATCGCACATCATTTATAAAACCAATATGTTTTAAACATTATGAATATACCATGATTCTATTAATCCATTCACTAACAATATAGAGACTTGTGTCCACTAAAGAATAATTCCTTATTCTTTTTATTATTTACCATAAACTACATCTGCATCGATTTTAACTATTATACTCCAAAAGAATAATAATAAAAAATAACTGTTTTCCTTTTAAGTAATATTTGCAATCACTGCAATCAATTTAAATATTCATATAATATTTGTATATTTAAACTAAAACCAATCACATAAAGATCTCTATGTAATGATATATATATAAAAAAAATCTTGCAGGTATAATAACTGCAGAATCCATCAACCAATCAGTGGTGGACAAATTTATTAGCCAATCAGCAGTTGGCAAATTTCACTTAGCAATCAATAACATTATAGGTATAGAGCTCAAGGGATTTATGGAAAATGGCCAATAATATCTTTGTGTGTGTGTGTGTGTGCCACAAAAGTAGTAAAAGAACTCAAAATGCTTAAACTAATAAAATGAAATAATATATATATATATAT
>NC_068991.1:77342160-77347473 GCF_001194135.2 Octopus bimaculoides
ATATATATATATATATATATGTATATATGTATATATATATAATGTAACAAATGAAATCTCTTTTCTACTCACTGTATAGACTGTAAAAATCCATGCTCTTCCTCTTCTTAAAACAGTTCCTTAATAATTCTCAGCCAAATTGATGCTCAAAGAGTTTTAAAGTAAGATTCTATTTTTGCAAGGAAGCCATGAAGCACTCGTGTCAGCACTTATTAATGTTATAGATGTACTCAATGGCATAATCAAAAGACTTGATGTCTCTGAATCCACAAAACTTCAACGAAAATTTTCTTTCTTTCTTTTCTATTATTTCAATGAAACAATCATTATCATTATAATAAAATTCTTGATTTGCCATATTTTTATCTTAAGAAATAAAACATAAAATAAATCAGCAGAAATTGATTTTTAAAAAGAGCATAGAAAAAAAAAAATGAAAGAATAAATTCTAAACTAGATAAAAAAATTTTGAAATTGTCAAGATTTCATGTATTGTATTTTTTGTTTTAACTTCTACATAGAAACCTCCTTCCTCCAAGATCTAAATTCCGAGAAATTTGCAGCTGGTCACAGCAGATTATTGATGAAATGGTTGGCAATTCATATCATGTCATTCATCCTAAGCTGTGTCCTTGGTGAATTCATTTAACTGTTGATGGTTTAGTCTGTTTAAATCTACTTACTGTTTCTGTCATCACCACTTCGACAAATTCTTTAAAGTCTGTGCTTTGCTGAGAAGGTCCAATAAGACCGAAACATCTTCAGCCAAAGTTGTCTGTCATACTAGACAAAAGAATTGAAACTAATATTAGCTAATAATGTTTTTTCTTCACTACATAATTATTTCTGATTAGATATTTAATACTCATTGCATGAAATATGTTAACACAAATTTAAATATTGTCTTTTTCCTTATTTTAGATATCGTTGAGTAATTAACCTCGGTGATTTAATACTTTAACATATACTATAAATATATCTATAAACATCTATAAATATGTATCAAAGGGGGTGGGGAAGGGGTAAACAACTCATGCCCATAAGTAGCAGCAGCAGCAGCAGCAACAGTAGTTGTGTTATATTGATAAATGTATAAATGGACTTTCCGTGTTGAATTTAACTTCTCCTATCACCACCGGATGGAGAGAGATGGACTCTACCAAGCAAACTTCATGAAACAGTCTCTAGTGATATCTTTATGGTATGCAACGCCAGAGAAAGACCATTTGGTCTGCAATCTTTCTCTCTCCCTCTGTTTTTCTCCCTCTCTCTCTCTCCCTCTGTTTTTCTCCCTCCCTCTCTCTCTCTTTGTCCTGCTGTCCTTCTTTCTCCCCCTCTCTCTCCCTCTGAACTTCTTTCTCCTTCTCCACACCCTCTCTTTCTAAGGGATATATGAAACAAGTTAAAGCTGAGTACCGGTACTACAAACAAATTCTCTTTGATTTTAGCCCAAGGCCAGTAGTTTTGAAGGGAGGGGCAAGTTGATTACATCACGTGGCACTTTATTTTATCAACCCTAAAAGGATGAAAGGTAAAGTGATGTAAATAAGTGAGAAAAAACCCTGTATATTATAAAGCTATAGTTTAATGTTTTATGCACATACAAGGTCTGATCAATAAGTATTTGGACTGTTGCCATAGTAACGAAGCTAAAGCACGCAGAGTGAAGCCGCTTGGCACAGATTGACCTTGACCTCTGCTGTGCATGCGCATAAAGTTTTGACGTTCTAGCTCACTTCCACTATCTACAGCAGTGCTTGGAAGGAACATGTGTAGCGTGTGATCATCGCATTGACCATGACAGAGAAAGTTGTTATGGCAATACCTACTCAAAGGCCTACGCAAAGTGGCAGAAAGTGTATGGAGAGGAATGTATGAGCCACACACAAGTGTACGAGTGGTTCAGACGTTTCCAATATGTCTGAAAAATGTCAATATTGACGAATATTCTGGGAAACCCGCAACAACCAGTAGAACTGAGAAAAACATCGCAGATGTGCATGCTGCTGTGAGGGGAAATCGTCGAATCACCATCCGTGAGTTATATAAATTTGCAGATTAGTTATGGTTCAGTTCAGTCCATGACCACTGAAGATTTGGGTATGAGGTGCATGTCTGCCAAGTTTGTGCCAAAACTGCTTTCAGCTGACCAAAAAGACACTTGGGTTTTCAGTTGCACAAGATCTCCTTGATTGTGTTGAGAATGTTGAAAACTTTGCGTAGGCCTCTGAGCAAGTATCGCCAATCTTTTGGCAAAAATTTGAAGCAGATTCTCTGCTCAACTTTCTCTGTCATAGTCAATGTGATAATCATGCGCAGCACACCTTCCTTCCAAGCACTGTTGTAAACAACAGAAGTAAGCTAGAATATTAAAACTTAGTGTGCATGCAGAGCAAAGTTTAAGGTCAATCTGTGCCAAGCAGCTTCATTCTGAATGTTTCAACTTCGTTACTATGGCAACAGTCCGGATACTTATTGACCAGACCGCACAGGTGTGTGTTCTGTGCACTCAATACAAATATGGTATGGATTCACATATGTTGTGAATTGAATGTCCAAAACATTTCATCAATTTATCTCATAGGAGTCATCTTTATTGCTTACTGTTTTTAGATTTAAACCTAGGAGTTTTTGTTTACTAATTGCTTGGATAATCTCAGTCAATGAAAGCTTTTCAACTCAGTGTGTGAGAGAGAGAGAGTGAGAGAGAAAGAGAGAGAGAGAGAGGCAGAGAGAGAATTTACCGTATTTGTATTTAGTATAAAGAATGCTGCCCTGAGGCATTTCCTCTCAGCCATATTGCTTAGAAGAACTAACTGGGTAGAAGAGGCAGTTAGGAAGAATGGAATAGTCAAAGAAGCAAAGAATATTTTAGCCGCAGTTGAGGAGCCAGTGTTTGTAGCATGGTGGAGATTCAGAGTATCCGCATCAGATAGAGGACCATTTAGTCTTATATAGAACCCAAGATGTGTGTATGTGTGTGTGTGTGTACATGAGGATGTTTGGTGGCTCCACTGCCCCAAATATGTGAGCATAATATCCTAGCTTATTTTTGATCTTCATCTTTAGAATGTGAATTTACGATTATTATATCTACAAAATGTTTCAATCGGTTTCATCTCCAGTCACCATGAGATGTTTTGTTGCTAGATGTCTCCATTTGTTAACTAGGAACTTATATTTCTAAACCAAGACTAGTGATGTCTTTTAAGCCCCTAGACATCCTCCCCCTAGTTGTTAATATTTGGAAAAATTATCATCACAGATAAAAAAAAACAGTTGAAAATTCATTTAGTGATCTTGTCAAATATTTATTTCTGAGTCGTTAGGTTACTTTTATTGATCTAATAATTAATGAGAGTTAAATGATTGATTTCACATGCCACTTGGTTTAACAACACCATGTGATCCTTAAGTGTCTGCAGTGGATCTCACCAGGTTTCAATCATGCAAACCAGACTCCAAGTTCTTTTCCACTTGATCTTTTCTTGCAGATAAAATTTCAGCAGATATATAAGCTGTGCATCAGTTGCATCAATCTCACCTGTCTACAAGGATCTGGCAAAGGTCTTGGTCACAGCTCCTTTAAAAAAAATTTTTTTTTTTTTTTTTACCTTTGACTAATTTCTATAATCTGCTGTAGAGAATAATTACCAACCACTTCAAAACCTTATTTGCAATGAGACTGGCATTCCATCTAAAGGATGCTGCTACTTCTCTCATCCACTTAACACGAATGTCCAAAGCTAGGAACTGCTTTTATGTCCTACCATAAGGATTTGTGGAACTATTTTATTGATCAATCTAACCACTGAGGTTTTGTGAGGTAACATATTGCTTTGTTTTCCATATATTGTATTCTTCTGCTGGCACTTTTAAGCTACAAACTAGATCATCAATTATCCACAAACTGTCTGACATACTTTATATGAGTGACTGTTCCAGCTTACATTGTCAATATATGCTTGTATGTATTTGTGTGTGTGTGTGTGTGTGTGCTCTCATGCATTCCCGTGTGTGTCCAGGTTCTTATTAATTCAGCATTCATTTTAGTATCTGTACAGTACTGTAAACATATATGTATGTGCATATATATGTATGAATGTGTGTGTGTGTGTCTGTCTGTCTGTCTGTGTGTATGTACATAATTTATACATTATTTGTCATGATTAATTTCGTCACTGTCGTTGTCATCATCCATCATCATCATCATCATCATCACTGCTAATGACAAACATGTATAATGTAATATAACTAACTAAATGTTAATAGCAATGAAACCTTACAGATGTAGCTTGATATAGTCCCCCTCCCCGCCGCCGTCCACCACAGACATCATCACCCCTGCAAATCAATTATTGTGGGACCAAAGACCAAATAAGTAAAAGATTAAGGACACAAATACGATTGTATGGTTAAGAAGTTTATTCGGTAAGTTTGTGGCCAATGAATAATACATATATGCATTTATGTATGTATGCATTTGTGTATCTCTTTCTCTCTCTCTCTCTCTCTCTCTCTCTCTCGCTCTCTCTCTCAACCCAGTCTGTTGAAACCATTAACCAATTGTACTAAAAGGCTCTGATGAATTTCAGTGCCTGACACACCTTCTGAGCAGAGAAATCGGATCACTGCTCTTTGTTCTTCTTTGGTGCACATTGCCAGTGGAGCAGCCATGCTTACACTGTAAAGCCAGAAAGAAAAATGGCACAATCAGGCTCAAACTTTTGATCATTTGACCACAAGAGTACCAACTGTAAGCACGCTTGCGCAGAAGGCAGTGTTAATAATAAAGATATGTTGTGGTGAAAGTGCAGACAATTTTTGACTTCCCCTTGCATTTTCTGTTATAGCTCCAGGTCAACCAGACATACATACAGACAGACAGACTGACAGACATTCATTCAATTATGAATTAAAACCAGTGCTAGTGTTATAAACATTACTGAAGGCACATACTTAATGTATATGTTTTGATTGTTCACCAGTTCACTGTTTCACGGAGCTCTGGGGACGACTCCCTCATAGCACTGGGTGTTAAAACACCTACAAGTCCTAGACAGGTGAGACAACTCACCTCCAGTCCCATCCGGGGATGATGATACCGATATTTTGCCATCATATACATGAATTGAACCAGGGGTGAACGAAATATGTGTGTGTGTGTGTGTGTGTGTGTGTGCGTGTGTGTATGTGTGTGTGTGTGTGTGTGTGTGTATTCACATATACATATATGATGGGGTTCATACAGTTTCCATTTACCAAATATATTCCCAAGCAGTGGCTGACCTGGTGGGGGAAGGCCCATTGTAG
>NC_068991.1:77347483-77348645 GCF_001194135.2 Octopus bimaculoides
ATATATATGTGTGTGTGTGTGTGTGTGTGTGTGTGTGTGTGTGTGTGTGTGTGTGTGTGTGTGCACATGCAAACATGAATGTGTGTGTGAATGGTGACATCTCACAGCTGCACTTGAGCGAAACAATGAATGATGTTTACATTGCTTGTTGACATTATTACTGATTGTTCTGTGCTTTTGAAGGCCTGCAGAATAAAAGAAATCCCTTATTTGAAAAACAACTGAAGAAGATCCAGCCACAAAATTCTGCCTCAAATATGTCCCCATCCAACCCATGTTAATATATTAAACTCAAGTGTTGATTGAACAAGTGCCTAAACTCACACTCAACTGGTAATTTGCATAATGGTGCAAATGTTGATATCTTGTATTATCAACATAAGCACTGCAAAGTGCTTCTGTGATCAATGTAAGGTAGATACAGGTAGACTTACAGCTCTGTGATTTAGGAAATGGTTTGGAATATAGGTGTTTTGGTCAAGTCCCATTTGCTTGTACTAATTTCCATGGGAGTTAAAAAATTAAAATCATGTATATTTCCTTCAATTCTGGATTAATCATAAAAATGTCATGTAATTACAATTATTATCATTGACTCAATTATCAATATTTCAGCATTACTTTTCATAATTCCTTGGTTTGTATTGATTTGTCGTACAGCATATGGTCAATTGTTTTAGTCTGTCATCGTCCGTTCTGTGAGACTCACTGTCCTGAGACCTAATCTTACCACATTTTGACCTTTCTTCATTTCTATAGCTACCCTCCATCAATAGCACACAGCACTTTTTCACCCAGCACCTTTCATTCTTTCACCTCACATGTCAATACCAATGCACTCACATCTTTTGTATGCATTAGCTCACACTTTTAATGTGCAGTTACTCTCTCAGCTCATTTATGCTCAGCCTTTCATGCAAGCTATCCATTTAATCTCATTAGCTGCATCTTTAATGTCTTATTTTACTTTGAAGTTAACCTTCCAGTCATACTGTTTGACCTATATAATGCATCTTCAATCTACTGTGTTGAAGATACTGTACATAACCTTAGAAACATGCTTTACTGCTTATAAAATCTTCGCATTGATCATATATATACATACATGTATGTGTAAGTGTGTACACTATATATATATATATATATATATATATATATATAT
>NC_068991.1:77348761-77351013 GCF_001194135.2 Octopus bimaculoides
ATATACTATAATGAAGAAAGCTGAGAGTAGGAACTTTTACTAAAAGAAAGCAATTACTAAAGTCTACAGTGTCTAGAAAACTCTTCTGAATTCCAATTGTTATATATTTTTATTCACTGTGGCACTGTGAGATAGTATTTTTTTTAAATGTCTCTGTTTATGCTTCTGGAAATAATAAGGTTGTCCAAATAATTGCAATATTATTTTCTACATACATATCAGTAAAAACATTTCTCCGAACCATTGTAAGTTCAATTCAGCATGAGCCAAATTATGTTGATTCCATTATCTTTCCATATCTGTTGGCTATTATTGAAGAAATAGAAATCTCAATAAGAAAAGTGGTTTTAATTAATTTACAACATTTTAATCAAATATAAGCAGCATAACTACAGATTGGTGTTGCCTGCCCTATTGCTGGACATGGTATTTTATGTTGGCTTTTTACAGTGGAAGATATTAATAATACACTGCCAACTGGGAGGAGTGAAAACTGATGGGCCATAGATAGCAGCCTCTGGAGCATTGTGTAAATGTTCATAATTGCTCTGTCTGAGTACCTGAAGTTGTCTGTGTGAAAGTCCAAAGCTGTCTGCTATCTGTTTGACTGCCTTTCGAGTTGAGTACCAAACAGATTTTATAGAGTGAAAAGAGGATAAATTTTAGAAAGGGCTGAGAGGCCATATCACAACTCAGCTTCACACTGATTGGTCAATTTATAAATGAATCCCGTGAAACTGTGGTGGCTCACTTGCAATAGCTATCCAAACATCTAGCAGTTACACCCCTCTTTTATTATATATTTCTCTTTCTCTCTCTCTCTCAATCTCTCTATCACACACACACACACACACACTGTATCTGCACATTTAAAAGTAAGGAAAACTGGTAGAATATAAAAAAAAAGGCAGTATAAAAACAACAAACATGATATTATTCTGTAGGACAGGAAACAAAAATCATGCTGTATTGCAGAAGTCAACTGCCTAGCAGATGTGAATGTCTCATCTGAAATTGGGGAAAGAGTTACAAGGAACTTGCTGTTATTGTAGCCAGGCTATGGATTACCATTTGTACCTCTCATCATAGGTACACTGGCTCATGTAACACATTTGCTAAAACAAGAAGTCTAGAAACTCTTGGGTTTTCTAAGAATGTACACAATAAACTAACATCTCCCATGTCCATTCGATTAGTAGCAATAGTGAAACATTCCACAGACACTCCTTTTGAGTTTCTCTGAATGAATGTAAAGAGCCTGTAGCATATACACACACACACATAAAGGGTGATCACACATACACACTAGTCTACTAAAGAGATATGTACACCTTTTACATAAATATGTTTATATGTATTTCGTTTTTGGATTTGGTTTGCAAGATTTTTTATGTGATTTCGTGTGTTGAAGCATCTTCTGTTGTGTCTGGGGAGAGTCATTTTCTTATCGTGCCTTAAAATTTAACACACTCACCGAAAATTTTAAGAAAAAAAAAAAAAAATAAGTGGAAATTTTAACGGTGAGTGTGTTAAATTTTAAGGCACGATAAGAAAATGACTCTTCCCAGACACAACAGAATATGTTTATATGTGAGCCTACATCTACATATAGGCTGACTTATTCATGAAACTTTGGAAATGTCTGGACTGAAAAACAACAAGAGCAAAAAAAAAAATGTGTCACTTTGTTAGTGATTGGCTTTAATTCTTTAAAGAACTTAAATATATCTTGAAGAAAACACATATACAGATGCAAAGAAATTATGTATGGAAGTTGATTTGTTGTGTGATGTGCCTTTCTTTTCAAACCCCTGAGTTAGGAAACTCCTCAGTTAAGCGATCATCGTGAAACACTTTTTTTCTCGTTTCATCTCTGTTTTAATTTAATTCCCATACAAAATTTCAATGTTTGTTTTGTTATGTTTGTTTTTCGATTCCTTCCCAATAATGTTCCTCTATCAAATTAATTCTTTGTTTGAAGATTCCTATTCCGTAATAGATCTGTCTTAATTAAGTAAAACCAGAATAGAACATTTTGCATTAGAAACAAATCAAAGAGAAATTTTATGAAATAACTAACTAAAATATATCTCAAACACTTCTTTATTTCAAGCCATTACCAACAATAGAAAAAGTAGTATAAAATGGAATGAATAAATAATGGGCAATATATATATGTATATATATATATATATATATATATATATATATATATACACATGTACACATATATATAAAGAGATAAATAAATA
>NC_068991.1:77351023-77360227 GCF_001194135.2 Octopus bimaculoides
AGATAAATAAATACATATGTATGTATATATATATATATAGAGAGAGAGAGATATTTATATATGTATGTATGTATGTATACATGTGCACAGACACACACGTTGATGGTGCATTGTAAATATGGTTCTTTTCTTTTCCATTAATTCTTTTTTATTTGTATTTTGCCTTTTTATCTTGCCTCACATTATTTACCTACATACATTTCTACTCAGCTCTTTGTTTGTGTACCCTAACATTCACATATTAACTTTATGCACACACACACACACACACACACACACACACACACACACACAGAGCTAGAAAGAGATATGTATGTTGTACTACATTCAAGATTTAATAGATTTGCAAATTTGAATTATGTTCATCTTAAGTAGCCAGGTCTTGTGCTTCAGTATTACAGCCAACGCCATCAACACCATCATCACTACATATGACACACAACACTAACATCATTGTCACTATGGCCAAAAAAAGACTTCAAAATTATACCACCAGCATGATTGGAACAACTGTTACCTCCACTGACACCACCATTATCACAATCGTACAGCAATAATCTGAATTGCCACTATCTACCACCATCATTACTAACACCTGAACTACAACAACCAGCCTTGCCTTGACTACTTCTGACTTTTATCACTACCAACAGGGAGCTTCTTTATCTCCTGCTTGACACAGCAGCCAAAAATCACTTTGAAAATACACTCTACCTACTTGAAAAAAGGACACATTTGTTTATATCAATGCATAAACCAATGTCTGATAAACAGATGGAATGGTCATGGCTGGAATGTCTTTCATCATATATCTATTTTGATCATAATTGACTTGAGACCAAACAGCAACACTACTGCCACCACAAAAAACTGTAAACTCTAAAAGACATAAAATGGCAACTTTTATGATGTTACTCTATCAAAGCCAAATATTTTTTGAAATAAATCAATCTATGTTTTTATCTATTTAGGATAATTCGCCTTTTTAAGTGAAATAAAAAATAAAAGGTACCGTTGTAGGAAGTTTTCCAACCAATAGAAATAAAAGCATTTACTTTTAGCATTGATTTTTATCATTTCTTTGATTCGTAAGGAACCAGTAAATTTATGGCAAACAACGATGTTTCACTGCAATGTTAATAGCAAATAATACTTTTTCACTAGCAGCTATATCATTTCATTAAAATATTCCCAGAAACTTCGGTTGCAGTATTTATTTTTCTATGTTTTTGTATAGTTTCATTCTTATCGGGTGTTTTTACTATTTTTTATCCTTTTTTTCCTTATTTGTTTTGTTGTCATTGTCGTTTTCTTTTCTTTGGTAGAAGGTATTTTCTTTTGTATGATTTCAAGAGGTTGGTAGACAAAGTCTATATTGAAGATCTTCTTCCAAGTTGAGCCATGTCACTCCTTGGAACTATGATTTATTATAGTAAATTTTCTCAGTAGACTCTGAAAAAATGAGTTATGGTCTGTCACTCCCAATATATATGTTTGGTATCATCAGAAAAACATCACTTTCTGTGGTGGATACATTCTCTGCAATGCTAGAATTTTCCTCCTTCAAACCAATTTATTCCACTTTTGAACTGAATTTTACCTTACTGAACTATACTGTATTGAACAGAATACTAGAAACAAAATGACCAAATGTTTATTAGTGTAGAAGTATTGAGTAAAATTCATTGCACATATTTCATTGTGTATTTGGACAGTAAACTTTATTCTTTATGTCCAACTTCTTTTAACTGCTGGAAATACATTCAGGTCACTTGAAATATCTCATCTGCTTAATGCCACGAGAAAAGAGCTAAGAATTGATTTTTAAAAGCCTCTTGGAGAGGTGACATTTACTATATATTTTATATATTAAGCCTGCTACCATATACTAATTTATAATACTACAGTGTATCTTTATATGTGCATTCATTGCATGAACAAAGAAGCCTGTGTCGCTGTAGAAGAACAACCACAAGTGAAGTTGATAAAGAAGCAATACACTAGTGACTGAAGAGTCAAGTGTTTATATATCGTTTGTCATGCGGCTCTAAATTGCAGTTGAAGATTATATGTAATGCATCATTGTCCGGTCAGCTAAAAGGTAAAAATATGTCATGAGAAGTAAATTCACTGCTTACAGCAGTGGTAATACTAAAGCAGTTTTGGCTTAAAGTCATCACTGTTTGGCTTGGTTTGGTTGGTCTAAATTGCTTTAGATAGACTCTCTTCATACATTAGTAATGCTGTCATCTCTGAATTTTGTTATCCAATAATTACAAAATCTTGCTATGATTGTTTTGTCTTGTGCTTAAATGGAAACCTCTAAAAAGTTAGATTGTCCACTATTTCATCTCATATAAAGTTATTATGTTATATAACCACCTACACACTCAAGTTATATCTCCCCATATATGTCATTGTTAATCTGTTGTTATATCACAGCATTATATTTTTATTGTGATATGATACATCTGGAAACCAGGTGAAAAGACTAACAGCAAAATCACTTACACCTAGTCTTTACTGGTTTATACATTTTGTCACCTGTGTGTTTCCATAATTATTCATTTGCAGACTGCAACACTTCGACTTAAATTCTCTCCTGCGATGATCTTTCATGGCAACCTTTACATATATAACATCACCATAGCTACATCCCAAAGATTAGAGTCTTTATTTCAGAAAATTCCCAAGGTACCTTTTCCGTTAAACATATATAGTTAATTGCAGGATGATGTACTTAGTGTTGTAAATGAAAAACAATTTTCAGCCAACTAAAATTAAACTCTTGAAAAGAAAGATCATTAGAGTTAATGATTAAACAAATGGATAGTCTTAACAAAAGAGCCATATCCTTTCAAAGATTTTGTGTGACCTAGTAAGTGTAGACTAGTCTAGCCTATACTTCGCTGAGGAAGTTTAATAAGAATGAAACATGGCTGGAGTTGTCACTGTACTGAAATGTTTCTACTTAATTTCAAATCAGTTTATATTTTCAAGTTATCTCTCTTGCCTTCTTTGACTTTTCTTTTCTCTACAAGTTTTATTTCAATTGATTAAATTTTCCTTTTCTTTTTTTATTTTACTCACTGCACTTAACTATGTGTTCCTCATGCAGAAGGCACCTTTGGATATTTTCCTATATCACTATTTAAACCTAGAGATTACTCATCTTGATCAATTGTTGATTATCTACAAAACTCAACTCCAACTAAGACTGGAATACTGCACACATACGTGCAGTATTGCTATTATTATTATGCATGCAAATAATCAATATTTATCTCCCAAAATACCATCAACCTAAGAAAGCCTTCAAAGTTCTTGGACACTATTCCTCATGGTCTAATTAAAAAAATGAATTCTCACCTTTATTTTGGTTTTTCTTTCTAGGTTCCTGATAGAAGTACTGCCCAAGGATTACATCTTGAAGTAAGTGGAATGTTATTTTTCCTTATGTCTTTCTCTCTCACGTCTTTATACGATTAATCTGGCAACCCAGTGGAAAGGGGCACAGGGGCAAAAGGGAAGAATATGGTGCCAAGCAGAGAAAAAACAGTTGAAAGAAAAAGTGTTTGTGATTCACTTGGAGGCGCTGAAAGACAAAGTCATCATCATCATCATCATTATTATTTAACATCCGTTTTCCATGCTGGCATGGGTTGGATGGTTCAACTGGGGTCTGGGAAGCCAGGAGGCTGCACCAGGCCCCAATCTGATCTAGCAGTGTTTCTACAGCTGGATGCCCTTCTTAACACCAACCACTCCGAGAGTGTAGTGGATGCTTTTTACGTGCCACTGGCACAGGTCAGAGGAGCTGGCATCGATCACGTTCGGATGGTGCTTTTTACATGCCACTGGCACGGAAGCTAGTTAAGGCAGCACTGGCATCGGCCATGTTCGGCTGGTGCTTTTTACATGCCACATACATCATAAATATATTGTCCTCCTTCATGCTACCACAACTGCTCTAATTGTGTGTGTGTGTGTGCATTCATGCAAGTGTGTGTGTGTACATTTTGTGTTCATACATGTGCTTGCTTTGCATGCAGTTATCCATCACACCCGAGATAGTTTTTGCAAATTTGGAAGCCTGCATTTTTGTGGGGAGTTAAATTATTTTTTTAATAAAATTTACCATTCCTCCCATCAGTAACCTTCACCAATAAATTAGAAGTATCTGCCAGTTGTCAACCAAGTAGACTGAAGCAAACAAAGTAGTGTCCCTTACTTCATGATTAAATATTCTGAATTTACATTAATATAGTTAATATAATTCAACATTTTAATCTCACAACCACTAATTATAGTTCTTTTTATATATACAATTTAATTATTGATTTTTTTTTTTTTGGCTATATCACTATAGGGATTGTAAAGGTTATAATGTTTTGAATCATCTGATATTCATTTAACCAATTTCATATGTCAAACTAGGTTACAAAATGCAGCTGACCTGTGGTTTTTAATTATCTCAGTCATCTCACTCCTCTTATATATCATCTTTACAAATTAATATCTTACATTAGCAGAAGGATTCAAATTTAGGCAAACAATTTAATTGTTGCTATCAACACCAGAGCTTGTCAAGTATTTACTTTATCAATTCCTGAAGAACTCAACATAAAGTTGACTCTGGTATGATATGAACTCAGAACTAGAAGAGTCATAGCTAACTGCTGCAAAGGATTTCCTCAGCCCCCTCTACTAAATTTGCCAATCCAATGCAATTAATCTTAATCTTTGCATTATAATCACATATATTAAAATATTCCACACATGTTAATCACCACATTTTAATTAATTCCTAATGACGTTTGTCTGGCAGAAATTATACATGATAAATAAGTAGCATTGGTGACATTAGGAAATACTGTGGAGGTCACTTTGTGGTATTTAATTCTTCGTTGTTAAGATTCCTTACAAAGAATCTAAATGCAATACGCTCGTCATTGGAATTGTACTGATATGAAAATGAATCTATGCATGAAGTTAGTACAAATCTAATTACATACCACTCAAAATCTTTTTAAAATAGTAAAACACCAAATGAATTTAAACGAAAATAAATTTATAATTTTTCAAGATGTAACTGCTACAAAAAAGAAAAAAATGAAAGAAAACAAAACTGGTATTGAAGTGAGACTCAGTTGGTTATATAATTAATTTTAAGGATGGTAAAGGCAACAACCGAATAGGTAAAAAGGTTCCAGTTTTAGGATCAATTAAAGCTTTTAAAAGATAGCAATGGGAAACTATATGGAAATCTGTTGCTGAGAAGTGGGAACAATATGAGCCGTAAAATCTGATGGTGATGTGAAGTATTTCTAAATGAGATGCTATGTTTAGGGTCCTTTGTCTTAAAACAAAACTGATGTGATGGATGAGGCTAAGTGTTTATTGAGAATCATGTTGTGGTTGACACATATGCAGACTAACAGTGGACACAATGCTCTCAATTGTCAAACAGTGGTAGAGGGGACAAAAAAAAAAAAAAAGACACACACACACACATATGTGATAGTCTTCTTTCAGTTTCCATTTATAAACATGAACTTCTTTCAATTTCAATCTACCAAATCCTTTTATAAGTTAATGTATACATTTATAATCACAGAATGTTATGAGAAACTATTGCAGGATCAGTTTTTGTTTGTCTGCAATAAAGACAGTTTAAACATATCTAGTCTCCAATATGCACCAAAACACTCTCAGTTTCTATGGAAATTTCACCTGTAGTATTGACATAAGTTGTTTGTGTTGAGGTAAAATGCATTGATGTCCAAGTTAAAAGATGATCAAAGGCAAGAATAAAGATATAACTTATATATATATTTTAATGCATGTATGTGGGACTCTCTTATATATACATGTATATAAGTATGTATGTTTGATGTATATGTGTGTGTGCATGCATGTGCACATGTGTATGCATGTACTTTTGACATAGTAGGGCACCAGTATCAATGCACGTACATGTGCACACATGCATATATGAAATATGCATGTGAAATATGTAATATGTATATAGTATATTACACACGCACACATATACATGTTTATGTAGATATATATGAGCAAATCAGTATCATTTTATCACTTTGTAGATTTATTGATGTGGAGAGATGGAGTTGATATCGATATTTTGTAGAGGTCAAATGTACAGAAAAGCTAAAAAAAAAAAAAAAAAGCACAAGACAACAAAATAAACATAAAAAAGAGAGAAAGAAAAGGAGGCAAAAACAAGCTGTATATGAATACTTTGAAGAAAGAAATCAAAGTGCAGTCGTCAGTATGTGACCTGATCTTTAGCGAAAGGTCGTCGAATGTGAATGGAGGAGAATAAGAAAAGAGGGTTTGTAATGACAGAGAGAAAGACTGCAAGGCAATGGCGGGTGGGGGGTGGGGGGTAATTTTTGCAAGTGCAAAGAAATGGTCAAAGCTGTTTAGATTGCGATGATATTTTGTAGTCGGAAGTTCAGTATGCCCCAGAACAGCTTACCAAGATACCAACTAGTTTATATAAATGCATATTGATGTTTGTGTGTGTAAATTTATATGTATTTCATATTATGGTTATAAATTAGGTTTTGTTTTGCAATTTTTCATTTCAAGTGTGAAAAAAACTATAAGCCAAAACAAGTTTGAGTGTGTGTATGTGTACACACACACACACACACACACGTATGTGTATGTATGTATACACACAGAACACTAAAAGAACTGAATTATTCATGTGAAATATTGCATTTTTGTTGTTGTTGATATACTTTTAGATTTTTTTTTTTTCTCTGCTCTTATTTTATTTTGGTTTCATTGTAAACCAATAACTATTCTTTATTTTTGTACACTAATAAATATTTGACTTTCTTGATAAAAGAAAAACTGAAAAAAAAAGCCAAAAAAAAAAAAGCAAACTACTTTACATCAAGATTTACATCAGTCTCTTGTGAAAAAAATGTATAATTATGAAACCTTTTATTGGATTAATTAGGAAAAGCATTGGCAACTGTACTCGTTTCACTATTGACCTACACTTCTGCATGTACACACATAAATCCGCTCTCATACTGACACAAACTTCTGTTTCTCTTACACACGCCCACATACATTCATGTACATCTTCAGTTAGTTAGTTATCAGGAGACTTCATCTACAAACACCAAAATAATTGATTCTATACGCTTAGTTTAGTTTTGAGTCATTATTCTCTGAGTGTATTATTTTTATTAGTTTTGTTCTTTTTTTCACAGTTTATCAATGATTTCTCATTAATTTTGGATTGATATTGGTTCAACACTACGACTGAATAACAACTCTCGGGTACATTGAGATTGATTACAACAATACTTTTGTGTAAAAAATTTCTAGGCAGTTTTTCTGTAAGTTCTATAGATGTTTTGGTGGCACCTTTGAGTCTGGCATCAACTTTGCCTTCCTTTCATCATCTTTGATAGAGTGATGGTCAGTGAAATAAGTGGCACTCAAATGTTGAGTAGGGTGTTGGTTTAGTCAGCTCTACCCTTCTGCAACAATCTGTGGCCTTGTGCCAATCATCATCATCATCATCATCATCATTATTGCCCCTTTTTGTTGTTGTTGTCATCATCATTATCATCATTGTCATTATTGTCATCATCATCATTCATCAACCTCCACTTCCTGCTCCCCTTCCTTCTCTTCCTCATTATCGTCGTCGTCGTCATCGTCATCATCATCATCATCATCATCATCATCATCATCTTCATCATCATCATCATCATCATCATCATCATCAAATTTAACTTTATTATTCTGAGTTTGATAAAATAAAATTCTAGTTAAAAGCTGGAATTGATTTTTAATCAACTGCATAACCTCTCCTCTTAATTTCAGACTCTTGTCTAATTTAGAAAATGCTATTATTATTGAGAGCAGGGGATTACTGGATTGGTAGTGCACTGGATAAAATATTTTGCATTGCATAATTAAGCCTCTTGATTCTGGTTTCAAATCTCACCATGGTCGATTTTGAGTCTCATCCTTCCAGTCAAGCTATGAGGTTGATGTCATTCACTGTTTCCTCTAACCCCAAATTTGTGGCTTTTTTGAATGTGCTACAAATAATTACTTCTAACATAGGTACCTGATGAGTTATCGTTTCTTGTCTTTCCGCTACCAATCACACAGTCCCTTCAAAAACATTTCTGACTTAAAGACCCCTTTAGGTTATGAATGACCATGGGATTGCACCTAGAAAGTTCCTCTCCAAGGCACAAGTCCAGGCAAGGCTGTTTATAGAAGAACAGCAGTTGCCCATGCATACCAGATTCCCCTCTCCATGTTATCCCCTCTCCGTGTTATCCCCTCTCCATGTTATCCCCTCCCCATGTTATCCAAGGGAAAGGCAAAAGCTGATACAGCTTGGCACCAGTGTCACTGCAACTTATTTCTACAGCTGAGTGAACTAGACTAACGTGAAATAAAGAGTCTTGCTCAAGAACACAACACACAGCCTGGTCTGGGAATCAAACTGACTACCTCATGATTGTAAACTCGATGCTCTAACCACTGAGCTATGTGCCTCCACATTCTGACTTAGCCGGAAGCAAAAAGCCATTTCTAGATATTTTCTTTTTGTGTATCCGTTTTCACTTACATTCTTTTTATAACGTTTGCTCTTCCAGCTATTCTGAAATATTTTGACCATGTTCTTCATTTGTCTCTTAATATATTTTCACACTGTATTTCTTGTTCTACTGGAATAAATATTCCCTCAAAAATGACTGCTGTTTCAATCAGATTCTTTAGATAAAGTTCTTTGTAAAGAATTTCTTTTTATAAAAATCTAAAATTGTCTTAAATTTTATTTATTTATGCTTACTTTGAATTATTTTATTCACGCTTCTTTTCTCTTTGTTTTGAGAAAATGTTGAGTTCAGGTGAAAACTGATTATTTGCAATAAGTTTCTGAATTCATTTTCTTTACTTTAAAAAAAAAAAAAAGGTTCCTTAAAAATACCTTTGTTAAAAAAGAAAAAAAAACTTGGTGAAGGAGTTAGTTCCCTTCAACACCTCTACATGGCTTATAAAATTGAAGGTAACACCTGAGCCAGAAGTGTTACATAGAATGTAAGAACAGATACAACATAACATACCTACCCACAAATTCTAATGCTACTTTTCTTCTATATCTATTCTCTTACCAAATCACACACACACACA
>NC_068991.1:77360358-77361698 GCF_001194135.2 Octopus bimaculoides
GGTGGTGGTGGTGGTGGTGGTGGTGGTGGTGGCAGCAGTTGTGACAGTGGTGCCACCAGTGTTAACGACGATAGTAATGATGATGGTAATGGTGTATGAGTATATATTTGAAAAAAGCCCTTAAAAAAAAATAGACCCAAGTGAATAAGCATTTGAAATGAAATGTGATTGGATGGAGTGAAAGGTTTACAACATGATTCATTCTTGATAGGTTCGGATCAAAATTGATTTGACTGGTCCTGATTAGTAGCCCGAAGAAGTATTTCTTTTTTTTCTGTCTGGAAATTGTGCTAAATAAAGCTTACACTTAAAACTGTCGAAAGATTACGACAGAATTAGCATCACCGTTGTCATCATTATCAACATGCTGTGTGTCCTGTGTCTCTGTCTCTTGAAGAATATCAATGAATTTAGTAACATAATGGGATTTCTTATTATATCGTTCCAGGGTCAATATAATCAAATACACTGTAGAAGATGGCGCTCCAGCATGGTCACAGTCTAATGACTGAAATCAGTAAAAGGGCGTGAGGGGAGAGAATAGAAGGAATATTATATATCCATGTTATATAATCAGCTTGAAGTACTAAAGCAGCATGTGTGTGTGTGTGTGTGTGTGTGTGAGGTAATTATAAATGCAATCACATGTGTTTAAGAAAACATATCTTGAAGCCCCACTCAAAAACAACTCAGCTGGATTTGATTGGTTTTTGTCATTTTTATCAGTTGTCTACTTGAATTTGTCTTATTGTGAGAGAAGCCACAGCTTAGAGTTACTTATAAAAAAAAGAAAAAAAGATGCTATGAATAATAAGGTGTAGACACCTCAGACAAGTATCTTTTACAATAGACACAAACCAACCAAAGTCTTGTGAGTAAATTTGCTAGACAGAAACTGAAAGAAGCTTGGCATCTGTGTTTATGATTGCACTTCTTCAAAAAATAATTTATCCCCAAGCAGGTGTGTCATCAGTTCCCCTGTTA
The DNA here is from genome assembly GCF_001194135.2 of Octopus bimaculoides. NCBI lineage: Eukaryota > Metazoa > Mollusca > Cephalopoda > Octopoda > Octopodidae > Octopus > Octopus bimaculoides. The sequence goes on from NC_068991.1 coordinate 77,361,343, forward strand.
ACAGACTGTCTGCTGGTTTTTGCCTTCAAAGACATGTATATATAATGTGTGTGTGTTCGTGTGTTTATCCTGCCACCATCGCTTGACAACTGATACTGGTGTGTTTACATCTCTGTCACTTAGTGGTTTGGCAAAAGAGACTAACTAAATAAGTAGTAGGCTTACAAAGAATAAGTCCGGGGTGTTGATTTATTCATCTAAAGGTGGTACCCTAGCATGGCTGCAGTCAAATAACTGAAACAAGTACAAAAATAAAAGAATACACACACACACACACACACACACATATATATATATATATATTTGTATATGCACATATATGAATATTATATATATATGTGTGTGTGTGTGTGTGT
>NC_068991.1:77361888-77364611 GCF_001194135.2 Octopus bimaculoides
ATATATATCTTCCTTCTATTCATTCATCTGCATGCAACTACTTATATATCTTAAATTTTCTAATCCATTCACATGCACTCTCTTAGCTATTTTAAACCTCCAATTCTTACTTACTGCTGATGTATTGAATATATGTGTGTGTGTACCTATCTATCTATCTATCTATCTATCTATCTATCTATCTATCTATCTATCTATCTATCTATCTATCTATACACACATACATAGGCACACACACACACGCATACATAAACACCCACTTGTATATATATTTCTTACACTGTATTGCTGTATGACATTTTGTTTCACCTGACTCCCCTTACACATTCACATAGATTGCTTCTTTCTGCCCATAACACAACATATCTTTTCCTTTCTCGCAACTCCTCTGCCTGCAAAAACCAAGAGCCATCACCTCTGCACTGCTCTTTGCTCTGTACTCTCGTGTTCCGTTTTCTCTGTTTTGTCCTCTTTGATCTGTACTCCATTATTTGATGTTCATGTTGTCAACTTCCTTGTCATCACCAAAGACCTGATGACACAAGAATATATTTAGGGGCCCTCTAGGGGTCTGGTTTCGAGTGGTGGGTAGATATTTAGTTCAATTGCATCTAGCACCATTTGAAATCAGTACCTCTGCAGGTTGCCATGACAACTAATCTGAACTAATAACTCAGTCTTCTGCTGCCTCTGGGGAGGTTTTCAGAAACCTGCCTCACTCTTTTATCAAACTTTTATTTCATTTACAATGTTTTTTCTCACTTACTTTTCATCTTATTATCCTCTCTCTCCATTTTATTCTCATCCTCCTCGTCCACCACCCTCACTATTTCCCTCTCTTAGCCAGATTTTCCAATTCCATTTTTTTATTGCTGTTATTACTGATACAATTGCTTCTGTGTAATTCCTCTCACCTCATCTTTCAATATAACAAATATGGTATTCTCATCAAGTGTTAACCCATACCACTATATAGGTTTCTTTAGTATTTCTGCCAATACATAACCCATACCATTAGCATTCTAGTTCACCTGCATTTTACCATATTCTTCATGTATATCACTGGTGCTTTCTTTAATTCTAAACTCACATTTATTCATCTAAATTAATTCATATGGCATAGAATCATTCCTAATACTTAATCCATTCCTTGAGTCATTCGTTTAACCCTCACTCTTCTTGTTTTCTCAAACCCTACTCTTTTGCTTCCTATCTTATTTCTATTTTCTCATACCGAACTTCATTGATAATCTCCAGTATTTTCTCACTTCTAATCCTTAGAGTTACTCTTTTCTCTATCTTTTAATCCATAATTATATTCCCTATTTCTATATCCCCTAAACTGACAGTTCTCAAACTGACAAATACCAGCTCTCCATCCTCAAATATTATGGAAATTCTTGCCCTCTCCTCCTCTTCTTTATTAACAAGAAGATAAGATGTAATTTATATTTTGTCTTCATGATGATATTGGACATAGTTTAAAAGCATAGAATATTATTAACCCTTTCGTTTCCGTATTTATTTTGAGATGCTCTGTGTTTCTCTCAATTATTTTAGATATGACAAAGAATTTAGTAAAATAACTTAGTTATCATTAAGCTGGTGTTAGGAACATTAATTGTGACTAAGGTTTTGGTGGAAGATTTTAATTCAAAACTTATGAAGACAAGACATTTGCACTACAAAGCCAGAGCTGGTTTCAGCCGGGTTGGTAACAAAAGGGTTAAACATGACAATTTGTCTGCCTCTTTTCAGTCCCTACAGATCCCCGCCACATTATCAGGAACACTCTCCTAGCCCATACCAATGATATCTACAATCCATGACACTAATCCATTTTTCTTTTAGATATCAAAAATCCTATCAGTGGTAATCCATACTCCTGCTATATTAATTAGAAATTATAAAACACCATTGGTATTGCCAACAATCCCTAATTCTTGCAAATGGTATCTTCTTTGGACAACACTTAACCTCATACTTGAGTATCTTCTCTGATATTTTAATGATTCTGAGAGCATGTGAATCATCAAGTTGAATGAATGTTGGACAACAAGCTGCAAGGTTGATGGTTTGTATCCTGACACCAGCAATATTTTATAAACTCTCATCAACTGAATTCACTTAACTCTACACAAGTACCACACAATAGTAGGATTTACCACAAAAAGTTGTAATTACATTATAGAATTGACTAATATTTCTTGGGTTTTCAGTGCTATTTGTAATTCTTCGTGTAAGGTAAGTTACCAGTGATGGACAAACAACCTAGCCTATAAGAAGACTTCTTTTCCATCTATTTAACAATGTAAAAAACAGATATAATTACCTGCTCAAATGATTAGCTTTATTCATATTACTGTTGTTTTCTATAATGCAGAGTCCTTCTTACAAAAATACTAACCCCCAACTGTTGATAATTTCTCTAATACTACATTTGTAATACCACTCATATTTTCTCCACCAATTTCTTTGCTCAAATTGCATTGAAATCAGCGGTGTTTTTTTTTTCTTTTCTTTTTTTTTTCACAATTGCTATTTCTCTTAAAACCTTTAAAATGAAAATATTTCCTTTTTATTCTAAATACTTCAACATTGGAACTTGGTCTCTTTATGTCGGGGTTTCATTCTGCTGTTAAATTAAATTCCACCAAATATATTTTAGGATGGTTAATCATAGGTTTTTGTTTATTTTTCTTTATGAACAGTGTTTCATATAC
>NC_068991.1:77364657-77371787 GCF_001194135.2 Octopus bimaculoides
ACCCAAAAGAAACTGGAATTTTGCAATATTATTCAATTCACTTAATTTTACATGTTTACACTTTTATCACCTTCAAAGTATTCTCCATTTGAAGCAATGCATCAATCCAGGCGTGATTTCCACTGTTCGAAGCAGTGCTGGAACTTCTTGCCAAGTGATGCCTTGTAGTGCCTGTCGTTTTTTTTCTTCACCTCTTCCACATCTGCAAATTCTGTAGCCACAGCTTTCATCATCAGTGATGACCTTCGAAAAAGGAGGGGGTCTGGATCAATTTCCAGTAGTCCCTTCAGGTCACGACACACATTCAGTCGTGACTGGTTTTGATCTTCTATGAGTAAACAAGGCTCAGATTTTGCTGCAATTCTTTTCATTGGCAATTCCTCAGTCAGAATTCGTTGGCAGGGGCTCCAGGACACACCAGTCATATCAACAAATTTATCATTTGTTTGGCGATGGTCCTCCAAGATCAGTTCATGATGTTTTCATTTGTTCAGGAGGTCAATGGTTGCCCTGAATGAGGTTGGTCTTCAAGCAACAAGTGACCATTCCTAAAGTGCAAAAACCAGTCATAAACTTGTGTTTTGCTCATGGCAGCATCCTTGTAAGCTATTTGGAGCATGACAACTGTTTCAGGCCCCCATTTTCCCCCAGCAGAGAAGCTGTTCCTTCATTTCAGCCATCTCAAAAATCAACGAGCAAGGGAGAAGCACTGCAAAACAGAAAGATGCACCATGTAGCAGAACAACTGCACCAGATGTCACTGGTTGGCAGACTGATTGCCTGGGGGCTGTATCTAGCAATGAAAGTCTGAGCTATAATGGGCATGTCCCAGAGAGAACATTTCCAGTTACTTTTGGGTACCTCCTCATAACTCAGGGACATCATATATATATCAAAAATAATAGTTAGTTGGTGTTAATATATATTTAATGCAGTAAACATTAAATAAACTGATTCTGAATAATTATGCAATGACGAAAAAACAATATTAATCTATGACATAATTTCCATCATTTTGGCAAGTACAAGAGATATCTACAGATATATTTTGGTCTCATCAATGAAGCATAAACTTGCTGAAATAGTGATGAGAAAATCATTAAGTAACTGTGCATTAATGTGTACTGACTGGTGTAGAAAAGTAGAACTTAGAGATATAACTGCAGACACAAGTTTTATCTTTCTGCACAGCACCTTGGGCAAATATCTTCTACACTATAGCCTTGGGCAACTAATGCCTTATCAGTGAAATTGGTAAGATGAAAGCCTGTTTCATGTGTGCGTGCGTTTGTGTGTGCATGCGTGTGTGTGTGCATGAATATTTAGATTCTGGGGTCATCACTTGGCTATATTTGAGTGAAACAATGAAGTTGTGTTCTTGTCAACGGGGAACAATACGTCCTGTGACAAGTAAGATAAAATAATCCTTGTTTGCAAAACAGGGTTTATGTCAGGAAGGGCATCTGGTCACAAAATGCTGCCTCAAATAAACTTACATCTAACCCATGCCAGCATGGAAAAGTGGATGCAAGGCAAACGAATGAACCATATAGCTGGCAATTTCCTCCTCACTTCTAATGTTAAGCTATTGATATTTCACCCCACTTCTTCACCCACAAATTTTTTTTCTTCTTTAGTAATACTTTTGTATTTCGAAAAATAGAGGGTTGGAATGTGATAGGTTTGGAACTCTAGAGGTTGACATTCTGGGTAGAAAGGACTTGACATGGTAGCTTGAATGGGACCTGACAAAGCTACATAATTTGGATAATGGGGAGAGGAGGAAAAGTGAGTTGAAGGTGCCAAAGTAGATGTAGCACATGATAAATTAGCTCTGAGCAGAGGCCACTGTAGTAGCAGTAAAAAACAGTCAGTGAAGGGACACAGCATATCTGTGGGTTAGATGTTTGAGTGTGTTCATATAAAACAGTGATTTCACTAACCTCATTCTCTTATGCCTAGCTTTCTGTCTTGCAGGGGCTCCACGATAGGAAATAGGGACAACTGGGTGAGATTAGTGCAATTAATATTCTTTATTGCTCATTATTTAGAGGATTATCAACCCCACACCACCACCACCACCACCTCAGTCTTTTTCTAATATTAATAAATAAAGATTAAAACAAAAATTCAGCAAAATTTCTGCTAATAGTATTTTGTCTGATATTAAACCCAAGGAGGGGGAATATAGATACCAGCTTATGGAATCTCCCCCCACCCCCTTAGAATAAATGAATAAATAGAAAACGCCAAAAAAGACAAAAAAAAATCAAAGGGAGAGAGAGAGAGAGAGAAAGAGAGAGGATGAAACTTTTGCTAATAGTATTTTTTCCTGATGGTATTGAACTTGTAGTACTGGTATTTCAAGTAAAGCTACTATATAGTATTAAGTCAAACCTAGTGCTGTTAGTTGATAGCAGGGAAGAAGAAGAAGAGGAAGAAAAAATTAAGATTGGATCAATTTATATTTATGCTTTCATGCGTCTGTAAGTGGCATTGTTGCTGCAAATAGGGTTTTTATATGTTTTTTTTTGTTTTTGTTTGATTCCCCCTCCCCCCTCTTCTTGTTGTTATTTTTCTTTATCAATTTTGTAATGAACCATCTTTGATAGATGGAAGCGAGTGATGGTGGTGGTGGAGGTGGAAACAGGGAACAAGACAAACACAAAAGCTAAAACAAAACAAAGCAGCAACACATTTAATACCCTTACATTTATGCTGTTACATGAAAGCTTATGTTTTCACACACAAACAAACACATACGTATACTATGAATTATAGATTTTCAGACACAAGCAGATATAATACACACACACACACACACAAAAGCAGGCTTACGTATGCACATTGATATACAAACATATACTTACAAATATATGCAGACGTTTATTTCCATCAACAGAGTCGTAAGGAAACGAAACATTAATTATGTACATATATTTGCATTTTGTTTGTGATTATATGTGTGTCTTGTTGTGTGTTTGGATGTAAGTTCTTGTGTTATTTCTTGTTAATATGAATATGGAGAAGGCAGAGAGATGGCCATGATACAAGAGCCTGGGAAGAGACTAAATGCTTTGCAGTATTTAGTCTCATTCATCAGGGTTGTGATTTCAAATCCAGCCAGATTTCAGTTTGTCTTTCATCTCTCAGTGGTTGATCAAATGTTCACCAGTGATACACTTGGGGTGACTCAGTTAACCGCAAACATTCTGCATTTCTATTGATTTATTATATCCATAGAAATGCTCAGGGTGATGGAATTACCGTAACTGTGGAATGTTGTTTTAGAATATTCAGTTTGATTTTTCATTTTCTTTTATTCTTTTACTGGTTTCAAAGGGTTGTGGCCATTCTGGGGCACCACCTTGAAGAGTTTAGTCAGTTGCATTGACACCTGTATTAATGTAAAGATGAAAGGCAAAATAGACCGTTGCAAAATCTGAGCTGAGAATATAAAGAGATGCAACCAAATATTTTTTGTAATGCTTTAATAATTCTCCAGCTTACTTAACTTTTGTCCTGAGTTCAAATCCCACCTGAATTTTCTATACTTTTCATTTCCACTTGTAATTGGGTTTGTCAATCGAATTGATCCCAGCATATTATGAAAAAGTGTGTGGGGCATGCATAAAGATTGTGATGTTACCTGATGTTACCTGCAGAACATATGCAGAGATATTAAAAGAATGAGTTGAATATGTTCCACTGCATGGTTTGTATATTATTAACTTGGTTGAAAAATAGACCACACTTGAAATACCAAGTGTTGTTGGGAATCCGAGGCATGGGTGAGTATGTGTGGAAATTATATTTTTAAATCGACAGACTACGCTGATGATCTTGCAGATATTTACTTACGTAAATTTTAACAGGTGAAACCATGGTACGTAGGTTAATCGCTTTTTTTTTTTTTAGTATTTTTTCATTTGTCTTGCCCTTTTACAGTCTGTTGTGTCGCTAATTTTTTACAGAGAACATATTTCTTTGTGGTTAGATGATTCGGCATCTATTTCTAGCATATAGGAGTCCACTTTTGCTGGTCATTCCTCTTATTTTTATATGTAATATAATTTTAATCTTCAGGTTTTTTTTAATATGCTAGACCACTGGTTTTAATTGATTCCCAAAATGGTAACCAAACAGACATCAAGGATTTCAAACTGGAAATGCTCCAGACTGGATGGGGTACAAGGATACTGGCTGAAAAATTTCTCAGCTCTACACAGAAGAATAGTCATGTAAATGGATAAAATTATCAACAACAATGTACAAATCCCAAAGTGGCTGACCACAAGTAAAAAAATTCTTTGCCAAAAGAATCCCAGCAAAGGCAATATGGTGGATAATTACTGGCCTATCACCTACCTGCCCTGATGTGAAAGCTGGGGACAGGAATAATATCTGATTATGTGTATAACTTCCTGGAAATGAATGACAAACTGCCGGTGGAAGAGAAAGGGTACAGAAGGAAAAGCAGAGGGACAAAGGACGAACTTCTGATAGACAGAATGGTGCTGAATGACTGCAAGAAAATACTTACTAATCTGGGAATGGAGTGGATCGATTATAAGAAAGTGTATGACATGGTCCCCCATTCCTGGATTCTTTGAAACTATTGAGCTGGTACAGGTGCCTGATAGCATATCAAATTTTATTAGGAGATCAATGAAAAACCGGAATACAAAGTTAACTTCATGTGGAAAATGTTTGGTGATAGTTAACATCAGGAGAAGCATATTTCAAGGAGATATCCTATCACCATTGCTGTGATTTGTATGATATCCCTCACACAGATACTATGGAAAGTGACATTGGGATACACGTTGAAAAGTAGAGGAAAATTAAATCATCTGTTATATATGGATGATTTAAAGATCTTTGGAAAGACCGAACATGAAATAAATGGCCTAGTTTCAACAGTGCAGTAAGGATATCGGAATGGAATTTGGGACTCAAAAGTGTGGTATGTTTATGATGCAAAGAGGCAAAAGAGTGTTGTCTCATGGTGTAGAGCTACTCAACAGCAAGAAAATCAAGGATATTAAGACTAAATGATATGAATATCTGGGGATTTTAGAATACAAGAAAATCAAGGAAAATGAGTATCTCAGAAGAACCAAATTAATTATGAGAAGTAGACTCAATGGAAAAAACAAAATCAGGAGAATGAACATATGGACTGTTTCATTAATGCAATACAGCACAGGTGTTGTTAGGTGGGCAAAGAATGAGCTTGAGGAAATGGACAGGAAAACTAGAGAAGTGATGACAGTTAACAAGGAACTACACTCCAAAAGCAATACTGACAGACTATATGTGCCTAGAAATGGGGGTGGAAGAGGTTTCATAGGATGTAAAATCTGTATTAATGAGAAGAACAATCTGGGATGGCACATCAAAAAGCAGACTGAATCCTTGCTTGTCACTGTTAGAATTAACAATACAATACCTACTGAAAATGTGATGCACCCACGAACATTTAAAAAACAAGATGAAGAAAGAGTAGATGACTGGGAAATGAAATACCCGCATGGGCAACACCTGAGATAAATTGGAGGAAAGGAGACAGCTAAGAAAAAGTGATCTGAAAGGATGCACTGAAGTATTGATATGCAGTGTCCAGGAACAAATTCTGAGAACAAATTACACCAAATTCCAAATAGATAAGAATAGTGAAATGCCCCATTCTTGGATGTGTGGCAGCAGAAATGAAACAGTCTCACATATTGTGAGTGAGTGTAGCAAGCTGGCCCAAAAGCACTACAAAAGGGGGCATGATAGCATGGCTAAGTTTGTCCCCAGGAGGCTATGTGAACAGTATGACCTGAACAGAGCACGGAAATGGTATGAACATGAACCAGAAAGAGTCACCGAAAACAAAGAACATAAGATACTGTGGGATTTTGCAATCCAATGCAACTCCCTAATCGAGGCTTGGAGACCAGATATTGTTGCGGTAGATAAAGGAAAAAGGGAAACCAAGGTCATAGATATTACAATACCTGAGGATGCTCGCATAAGTGACACAGGAGTAGAAAAGATTGAAAAGTACAGACTACTAAAAGACGAACTTGCAAGAATGTGGACTACGAGGAGCCTCCCGTTTTAATAATAATAATAATAATAAGGATAATAATAATAATAACAATAATAATAATACTGTGTTGTAGGAATATGATATGGAAGGGAAGACATAATTGAAGAAGTTAAATAATTTATCAAATACTGGATTCTTTCAATTCTCTGTTTATTGAATATTTTTCTTCTCTTTCAGTACCCACATAAACAGACCACACAATTCAAAGGTTGAATTTTGATAGATTTGTGCACTTTCTTATCTCCCTTTGCCTTCACTCTTTTCACTCATAATACCAACATATAAACTTCAGCCTTTCAATTGTTTGATTTGTTTACATTTGTATTGAAAGAAAAGAAGAAAATTGTATTCAATAATGAGAGAATTGAAAGAATGAAGATATTCAACGAATGAGCTATTTCTGTTTTCGCTTACGTCTTTTGTCTCTGCAGTACACTTTTTTTTATTGTAAGTAAACATGCTCCCCATATCATGTTTGCTTTTGTTATTCTGATGTAGAATAATAAAAATATTTTATAATAAGATGCCTTTTAAAACTGTAAATAAATGTCTTTTAAGACTGTTTTCCGCATTATTTTCCCTAGGATATTTTCAAATTCAGTTTTCTCAGCATTTGGTTTTTGAAACATTAGGCATTGATCATTTGAATTTGGCTTTCTCACATTTACACTGCCTATGTTCAGCCTTATGATTAGTACACACGCACACACACACACACATATATGTATATATCATCATCATCATCATCATCATCATCGTTTAACGTCCACTTTCCATGCTGGCATGGGTTGGACGATTTGACTGAAGACTGGCAAACCAGAAGGCTGCACCAGGCTCCAATCTGATCTGGCAGAGTTTCTACAGCTGGTTGCCCTTCCTAATGCCAACCACTTTGAGAGTGTAGTGGGTGCTTTTACATGCCACCGGCATGAGGGTCAGTCACACGGTAATGGCAATGGCCACGCTCAAAAAGGTGTTTTTTACATGCCACCTGCACGGGAGCCAGTCCAGCGGCACTGGCAACGACCTC
>NC_068991.1:77371868-77379015 GCF_001194135.2 Octopus bimaculoides
TATATATATATATATATATATATATAAATATATATATATATATATATATATATGAGGGGTGCTGAAAAGTTCTTGGCTCTAAGGGTATCACGAAAGGCCTGGTTGGAGATTCAGCCTTCTGAGTTCTTTTACAGGGCTTAGAAAAACTGAAGGACCATTGCAATAAGTGTGTGAATCTGAGAAGGGGATATATTGGATAAAACCATAATTAACTGATTCTCCTGTATTTTCTTTCATCCAAAGTCAAGAACTTTTCAGCACCTCTCATATATTAATGGATCAAATAAGAGGAGTAAAGATGTTTATTCCATTAGTTGACAGCTGTTTCATAATCTGTGTCAGTTGCATGAGCAATGATAAATCATCTGTCATACATATGCATACATACACACACACCCACACCCATAAATATAATTATGTTGTAACATAATAATCAGACTATACTTCAGCACATTTCATGGCAAGTTAAAACACTGGATTCTGCTATGAACAGAAAATAGTTTCATTACATAGTCAGAGACAATAAATGTATCTGACGGATTTCACTCTTTACAAATACTAGATTTTCCATATATGGAGTGCACTAAGGAAGTGAAGACAGTAGTCCTAAATAGAAATCCAGGATACAATGAGATAAAGTAAATATAAAAAATGAAATTCTGTAGTATCTAAGTGAGTAAACCATATGATAACAAAAAATAAAAAAATAAGATAAATAAATGGATAAACAAAGAAATAGAAACAAAGAAAGAAATGCGATCTAATGATTGAAATAGGATCTAACGATTGAAATAGGATCTAACGATTGAAAATGGAGGCCTAAAAACAATGCATATTTTTAGTAGAGGCACTTAGATGCATAACAAAGTGGCCTAAAGTATTGAAGTTTTATGCACAACTGATTTAGAAGGTCAGACATGTCATTCTGAGACCAATGACAATGGCATCAACATACACACCCACACACTTATGCCTCATATAAATGTTCCCCTGCACACGTATTCATACTTCCTCGTTCCATTGTCATCAACCTCGCTGGTTCCATTCCTGTCAACGTCACTATTGTGACTCTCTCTCTCTCTCAATTTCTCCTTGTTGACTCCTTGCTGACTCCCTTGTTGCCATCCCCTTTGGCTGCATCAGTGAGTCCTTTCCTATCACATTCACTTCATCCTGCTTCTTTTGCAGGCCCTGGCATGTTTAGTTTATATCCTGCTATCAATGGGTCAGTTGATTAATTGCTTATTCAATGTAACTAAGATGGTTTACCAAACAACAGAGAAAATAACCGATATCTCTAAGGAAGATTCATAAATCATAAATGGTTTAAAAACCATTAATTTATAAAAACTGAAATAACATTGCATGATATTTAAGAATTTATAAGATGTTTTTAAATCACTGAGTGAAGTGGATATTATAGTTTCAAATTGTAGTTTTTTGTTTTAAATTTCAAATCCAGTCATTATTGGCTCCAGCATTCATTCTTCAATGGATTTTTAAGATAATTACAGTTATACACAAAAGGTGATTGCCATGACTATACTTCTCTTTTACAAAATATTGTCCTTTCTCTTTGTCAAAAGGGAAAAAGGAATTAATATTGAAGATGTTCAAATTCATGAAATTCAAGACTTTAAAGGTATTGCACCATTTAGTTTTTGTCCTTCAAGATTCCAAAGGATTTCATTTTGTATTTCATCCTTCATATATGGGATCCATGAAACCAAGTAGAGTGTTTTATACTTCAGTTTCCTTGCATGTCTAAAAAATCCTGAACAAAGGCATAAATTTTATGTCCACCTTTATTCTTTATAAACACATAAAACTGTAGCCGCTTTTGTGCGTGTTTCTGGTGAATGCAATGAATTACTTAGTTTCCTTGCAAAACAATATGGTAACTCATTTTCTTTTTTAATTCTTTAACGAAGACTTATCATTTCTAACAGACTGTTCGATAAATACCTTTGAAAAAGCATGAAAATCACTGTCTCCATTATTTTTGTTGCCTTCATTAAAAGAATGGACAAAAAGTTAAATATTTTCAATATTAAAGTAGATATTTCTTGGTGTTCATTCCAGCATTTGCTCTCTCTCTCTCTCTCTCTCTCTCTCTCACACACACACACATACACACAAACACACATGCACATGCACACTTGGCAAGTCAGATAAGTGCATGCATGAAACTTTCAGCTCTTGAGTCACTTATGTAGCTTTACAGCAAAATAAACACACACACACACACACACATACATGCACACACGCCCACACACAAATAATAGTTACAGTATCCTAATAAAAGAGAGAAAAACAATTATTCAATGTTTTAATTTTAATAAACCCAAATTATGAAGCAATAAATAAAGTACAAAAAAAAAATCACATTTACATTAATATTTACTATAAACATAATTATTTAATGTCTAATGTTTTACCATTAATTTAAGAAAAACATTTTCATTCCATAATTGAAGCTTATTATTAGTAAAATATTCAATAGATTTGTTTTCTCTTTTTTGTCATCGTTGTTGTAGCTTTTGTCAGTCTTTTCATCTTTAACTGTTTGATTTGATATTGTTTTTTACATCTCTCACAAGTATTGTACAACCTCTGTTTCATCCCTGTCACCCCCTATTGTACGAGGGTGAGTCAAAAAGTGATGCCATTTTGTTTAGGACAGGTATAATTACCAGCACAGGAACATGTATCCTACATCAAAATGAAGCTGGTCCTCTGTGGATCACATCCCTACTTCTCAACATAGTCACTGTTTCTCTCAATAGCAATGTTCCACCTTCGAATGAGAGCATGTATCCCTGCCCCGTAAAATTCTGTTGACTGTTCTGAGCCACTTCTTCACTACAGTTTTCACTTCCTCGTCACTGGACTATCATCATCACTGTACTATCATCGTCATTGGACTATCATCTCTTTGGCCCCATGAAAGAGGGTTTGAGAGGCATCCCTAAAACTCCCCACAAATCATGTAGTTGAGGAAAGTACTTCAAGGAATCAGTTTCTACACTAAATATGAACATGGTAAGGTCTCACAAATGTAATATTATAAGAATTTTGACCAGCTGTAATTATTCAAGTAATTAGAAGATAAAAGAACCCCCCCTCTAATGGTGTTTAAGGTCTAAAAGCCACATGTGAAAGGAAGAATTCCCATAAGAGTTGACAACTGAAATATTTGGACAATATAGACAACAGGGATTGGAGTGGATCTGGTCTTTAAAGGCAGCAGCTGAAACCAACAGTCCTAGCTCTTTACAGTTTGAGTCCTCTAGCTCTTTGCATGCTGAGTCCTCTAGCTCTTTGCATGCTGTGTCCTAGCTCTTTGCAGTCTAAGTTCAAAACCTACTGAGTGGGTCACATATATAATACATAGAGTTCACCACACATTTAACGACACCATCTGATAGATCATGGATATTACAATTCCTTCTGATTAAGCAAAACAAAAAATTGTCCACTCAACCCCTGCCCCTCTACTATGCAACTTTGGACTTCATACAGTGCTGATTGGGTTGCTTGAGTATCAGAAGCTGACAACTATTTCTAATGAGCCTTTCTTGGTAATTGAATCAGTTAACTTCTTAGATGCTCTTTCTGCTAACTACTTTTGTGCATTATTACACATGAAATACTTCTTTACTGGATATTCCAATGATATTCCACTACACCATTTTGTGTACCAGGTTGGAACTCTGTACTGTGTTTACATTGGACACACAGTACAGAGTTCCAACCTACATCCTTTCTATACGCTAAGCATGTCTACTTTCCTGTTGGTAGTAGTGTCCCAAATCATATGCACACATGCAAGCACATGTGCACATTCACATACACATACACATATGCACACAAACACACTTATACATGTGCACATCCACATAGACACATACATGCACACACACACTCATGTATATTTGATCTGAGAGTGGACATAAATAGGCAGAATACAATGAGAATGCTTTAGTTTCTTTATCATTGTCTTTCCTGTCTGTGCTCCAACTCAGATTAAATATACAAATGTATTATTTGATCATTGATAATCTATTAATTAATTGTTTGTGTGTGTGTGTGTGTGTGTGTGTGTGTGTGTGAAAGTGAATGAGTGCAGATGGTCAAATCAATAATGTTTTGTAGAATCAACCAATGAGTTGATGGTTCATATCCTGTTACTTCCACTATGTTTTATTATGTAACCAAGGCAAAGTCCTACCAACGTAGCTAACACTAATTAGAAATATCTCACCATTGTAAAATTGACAAGCAGTTTTTTTGTCTTGCACTGATGCTGTCAATTCCTGTTGCTGTGGTTAAGCAATGTGATGGAGTGAGATGAAGCATTTTAATTTATGGATATTACTCATTAGTCAGATTGTTAGTGAGGTCCTCTTGTTCAAAGAACATCAGGCTTCAAGTGCCAGGTCATAAGCCTCATCTCACAAGATCATCTTCCAGTTCTGCCAACCAGTTCTTCTTCTGATGCCCTTTTTTCCTGGGACCACATGGAGACCACTCAAAACACTGGTGTGGAAATCAAGAGGGACCATCCTAAGGGACACAGCCAAGCCACTTCATCCTCCTACTGGTTACCAACTGACTTAGTGTGTATGAGATCCCTAATCTTCCTAGCACTGGTGTATCTTATGCTGCATTTTGTTGGAAGATGTTCAGTTTTGTGTCTATGACCTTAGTCAGAGGTCATGACTCACGGCTAAAGAGAATGTTAGGCGAAGAGATGGAGGGGAAAAAATCATCACTTTAATTAGTAATTCTCACCAAGCAAAGTAAGGAAGATGGCTTTGAAGTTTGAATTAACTGGAATTAAATGTTGACCTGCAATGAGTACTTACGCAAGTTTGACGACAACTTCAGGTATGTTTTGATTTTGTTAGATTGCTTCAGTAAACTATAGAATTTAGTCATACCTATTGGAGCTGAGATGGCTGAGAGATATAAATAGAGTGAATAAATGTTGGCTGGAAGTTGTGGATCGGGGGAGAGAAAGAAAGACTTAGTGCTTGTGTGGTGTACCCACTGTAGTCCTATAAGTTATGGGTCTTACCTTATGCTTATCAATGTATGTATAAGAGCAGGCATTGTTGTGTGGGAATGAAGTTTGTCTTGCAGCCACATTGCTCTGGGGTCAATCCCACTGCAAGGCACCTTTGGCAAATGTCTTCTACTGTAGCCTCAGATTGAACTTATGTCTTATGAATGGCACATTGCATGTGTGCAAGTGCAAGTGTGTGTGTGTGTGTGTGTGTGTGTGTGTGTTTCACTGACACAAATCAGCAAAAGATATATCATCCTCAAAATTAATGATTTCAAATAAAAATTCCTTGTGGTTTCCTTTCACCAAAGTTTCTCTTTTGTAATTCCTGCCATTAAAAGTAATGAACCAGTGTTTGGCTTCTGGGCCTATAAGAGTGGGGTTCAGTCAAGGACTAGAAAACCATCGAGGGCCTTTTCTTAAAAAAGCACAAAACTACTTAATAATAATGTTACATGCTAATTCAATACATAATTAATTTAATTAATTAATTAATTAATTAATTAATTTAACCAGTATCAGCAGCAGCAGCAGCTATATAACTCAGATTAGCGATATATTTAGTGAAATTGAATCAGTACCATATTCCTGTTCTGTGGTGTATCATTAGCATCATCCTAATAGTATTACCAATAGCTTAGCAAGTCTTCAAGGTCAAACAGTCCAACCGTTTCTGAAGAATGGTCCAAATCTTAGGGATCCTTTCTCTTCTCTCTATCTTTTTCTCTTCTTTTCTTTTATTACTTTCAGTGTTTTATCTTCCTTGCAAACACGCATCCACAGAAGCATTCATTAAAAGCATGCTTGTATTCACAAATACGTGATTGCACACAGGCATATATAGACATTCATATGCACATATATGCACACGTGCATGCATGCTCATACACATCTAGATTCACAGACACGTTCCTGCAGGTAAGCGTACATATTCTCACATGCCAAAAAATACGACTACATGCACATTGAAATATTTTTTCTGTTAAACTTGGCACCTCAATCTTTTCAGCCTACACAAGACATTGACGAGTGGCAGTGTTATAATCCGTTGTGTAGGTTGAGACAATCATAATGCTAAGTCTTAGATTAAAAATAAATGTAAATCTTCAAATTCACACATTGAAATATGATGATATACACATTTACACCAATGCTCTTTATACTCCAGCTCTATACATTCACAGTTCAGTTTCTATTTCATGTCAATGACCTCAACTTGATAGGAAACATGTTGTTGTTGGCACTCCGTCGCTTACGACGTCGAGGGTTCCAGTTGATCTGATCAACAGAACAGCCTACTCGTGAAATTAACGTGCAAGTGGCTGAGCACTCCACAGACACGTGTACCCTTAATGTAGTTCTCAGGGATATTCAGCATGACACAGTGTGACAAGGCTGACCCTTTGAATTACAGGTACAACAGAAAGAGGAAGTAAGGGTGAGAGAAAGTTGTGGTGAAAGAGTACTGCAGGGTTCGCCACCATCCCCTGCCGGAGCCTTGCGGGGCTTTAGGTGTTTTTGCTCAATAAACACTCACAATCCACCCCTAAACAATCCTCTGCCACCTTCAGTATGACCCTACAACCTCTTGTTATTTTCCTTCTTCTAATCACATCATCCTCTCAAATGCTTTTATGATAGGAGAGTTTTGTGACAGTAAACAAGAAATCACTGTGAGTGACTTATCTCCCTTTTTAAAACCTGGGATGAATTAGACTGGGGCAGAAAAGGTTCAAGAATAGAAGCTGAGTTTAGAAACCTTCTCCATTGGACGATTAACGGAGAAAGTAACTTTGTGCTAGATGTTCAGGAGTAATAAACATATAGGAAATAAATTTTCTTGAATGTCCAAGAGGAACCTTACTCTTTTACTCTTTTACTTGTTTCAGTCATTTGACTGTGGCCATGCTGGAGCACCGCCTTTAGTCGAGCAAATCGACCCCAGGACTTATTCTTTGGATGCCTAGTACTTATTCTATCAGTCTCTTTTGCCGAACCGCTAAGTTACGGGGACGTAAACACACCAGCATCGGTTGTCAAGCGATGTTGGAGGGACAAACACAGACACATATACATATA
>NC_068991.1:77379161-77380609 GCF_001194135.2 Octopus bimaculoides
TATATACATATATATATATATATACATATATACGATAGGCTTCTTTCAGTTTCCGTCTACCAAATCCACTCCCAAGGCTTTGGTCGGCTCGAGGCTATAGTAGAAGGTACTTGCCCAAGGTGCCATGCAATGGGACTGAACCCGGAACAATGTGGTTGGTAGGCAAGCTACTTACCACACAGCCGGAGAAGAAGAAGAAGTAAATTGTTTCTGTTACCCAGGTAACCGAATTAGTAGTGGTGCAAGATGTTCTGAGAATTCTAGCATATTGTAGGTTCTTATTTCTTTGTCCTTGCGATTATCTTTCTGATAGATTTCATTATAGTGTGTCCTAGCTACGTATGTATGTATGTATGTATGTATGTATGTATGTATGTATGTATGTATGTATGTATGTATGTATGTGTGTGTGTATGTGGTGCTCCAGCATTGCCACAGCCTTAGAGCAGAAACATGTAAAAGAATGAAAGAATATATCACCCTTTAATATGTGTTTTCCATGCTGGCATGGGTTGGATTGTTTGGCAAGGGTTGGCAAGGCTGGAGAGCTACCCAGGCTTCATTTGTCTGTTTTGGCATGGTTTCTATGGCTGGATGCCCTTCCTAATGCCAAACACTTCACAGAATGTCCTGGGTGCTTTTTGCATGGCACCAGCACCCACAGGCCCTCAAGACAAGGATCTCTTGACTGAGAGAGGGATGAAGAGAACATGCATGGACACACATACACACACACACACACACACACACACACACACACAAACATCATCATCATTGTGATATATGTGTGTGTGTATATGTTTGTGTGTGTGTGACTGTTTCCATGCATATAGGCATATATGTAAAAAAAATACCATCATTGTCATTTTAATGTACAATTTTCCATGTTTATTTGGATTAAACAGAATTTGTTGAGGCAAATTTTTCTCTTCCCTTCCTGTTGCCAAACCTCACCAAGTTAAAAGATATTTTCCCATTGTTCAGAAATGTTTTCTGGGAAGACTGGAAATGGATGACACCTCTTGTCTGACAGTGACTTCTATAATGTGATGTTGAGATGAGGACACAAAAACACACATACACAAACATATGCACACACAGACACATGCATGCACTCACGCACACACACACACACATGCACACACACACACGTAAATAGATGTTTATTCAATTATATATACATATATTTTTTTATTATTTTACTTGTTTCAGTCATTTGGCTGCGGTCATACTGGGGCACCACCTTCAGCTGAACAAATTGATTCCAGGACTTATTTTTTGTGAGCCTAGTACTTATTCTGTCAGTCTGTTTTTCTGAACTGCTAAGTTACGGGGATGTAAACACACCAACATCAGTTTTCAAGCGATGTGGAGGGGGACAAACATCCACACACACACCCAAATGCACACACACACACCCACCCAAATACACACACACACACACACAC
>NC_068991.1:77382388-77385351 GCF_001194135.2 Octopus bimaculoides
AGCAGTAGAAACAACAATGATATCAATAGCAGCAGCTGTTACAATGGTACCAATAGCTGTGGTTACTACATCAAAACCTTGTCATCATCATCATCATCATCATCATCATCATCATCATCAGCATCACCTACAACAACAACAACAACTGCAGAGCGCAGGATCGGAGCCATTGGTAGCAACTGCGGCAGCAACAGCTACGCTAATAGAAACAGCAAGAGTAAAGACGACAACAACAACAGCATTTATAGTAATGTCATCAACAGCAGCAGCAGCAGCAGCAGCGAAATCTACCACATCGGCAGTAACAGCACCATCGGCAATGACAGCAGCAGAAATGTAAACGGCAATAAGTGCAAGAACATTATTAGCTGTAATAACAACAAACAGCGGCAGCAGCAGCAGCAGCAGCAGAAGCAGCAGCAGCGGCAGCAGCGGCAACTGTGCCAGTAATATCAACAGCGGTACCGAGAGCCGACAGCAGCAACAGCAGAGGCAGCAACAGCAGTGTTAACTGGAGCAACAACAACTACTACTACTACTACTACTACTACTACTACTGCAGCAGCAGCAGCAGCAGCAGTGATAGCTCTGATGATCAGAACAGCAGCATTGCAAGGCGGCGGCGGCGGCAGCAGCAACAGCACCAGCAGCAATCACAACAACAACAGCAGCAACAGGCATAGCAACAGCAACGTAGATAGAAAACAACAACAACAGCAACAACAAATTAACAGTAGACGTAGTGATTATGATGGTACGATGTTTCCCTATTTACTCCCTCTCTCTCTCTCTCTCTCTCTTTCCCTGTCTCTCTCCGTCTCGTCCTCTCTCTCTCTCTGCTTCATACACTCATTCTGTCACTAAACCATCTCCCACCCATCAGCAGCCAATCTACCTCTATCCTTCTCTCTCTCTCTCTAACTTTGTTACTTTTCTCTTTCTATCTCTCATCTTCTCCTTCCTCTTTTATACACTCACCTTCTCTTTATCACATACCTCTACTCCCTCTAATATCTTACCTTTACTCCCTCTCCCCATCTCTCTCTCTCTCTCTCTCTCTCTCTCATCCTCTTCTGAATTTCTCACTTTTCTTAACTCATTGTTTCTTCTATTTTCACTTTCTTAATGTTTCCTCTTCCTTTCCCTCTCCCTCTCCCTCTCTCTCTTCATCTAACTTTCACTTTTTTTCATTTAATTTCACTTTCTTAATACCCTTTTCTATTCATCTCTCCCTCCCCCTCCCTCTCACTTTGTCATTTTGCAGCTCTATCATTCTACTTTCACTTTCATAATATCTCTCTTCCTATCTATTTTGTATTAACTTTTGCTTTGTCTTACTTATCTTTACTTTTACTATCATTACTCACCTCTCTCTCTCTCTCTCTCTCTCTCTCTCTCCTACGTCTTTACTGATGTCTCTTTCTACCACTCACTACTTACCCTTTCCTCTCCTGTATTAACTCTTTCTCACCCTCTCTCTCTATATTCTCATCCTTATTACCCATCCTCTCTCCTGATTTTTTTCTCATAGCTTTTTCTTTTCTTTATACAAGTTTCACTCTCCTCTCAGATCGATTCTCTCTCTCTCTCTCTCTCTCTCTCTTCCACTGCTTTCATTTACTAAAAACCATTCTCTTTTTCTCTCAGTCATATTCTTTCCACTAGTTTCATTTCTACTGAAATCATTTTTCCCCTTCTTTCTTTTTGATTATTTTACTTCTTCCCTCTCATTCTTTTCATGTCACTCTATTTCTTTCTCTCTCTCTCTCTCTCTCTCTCTCTCTCTCTCTCTCTTTCTCACATACTTTAATGCTCTTTCACTTATTATCTCCCTTCTCTCTTCTCTTTTCTTTTTTTTTCTTCCACATTTTCATCATTTCTGTTTTTGTTGAATCTTTTCCTTCCCATCTTTCTTTCTTTCTTTCTCTTCCCTCTTCTTTCTATTTCCTCCCCCCTCTCCCGTATTCTCTTTATTCTGCTCTGTATTTTATCGATTATCTCCTCCACACTCTCTCAACTTAACTCTGTCCGTTTTTCTTCTCTCTTATTTATCCATGTCGAGTTCTACCCTCTCTTTTATATATTTCTTAACATGTCTCTTACTCTTAGCTTCTTTACTTCTCATTTCTCTTCTTTTCCTACACAGAACTATCTAATCTACCCACAATTTACTAACTCTCTCTCTCTCTCTCCCCCCTCTCTCCCTCCTCTCTCCCCCCTCTCTCCCTCCTCTCTTTCTCTCTCTCTCTCTCTCTCTCTCTCATATTTGTCCGCTTCCCATCTTCTGCTAGCAGACCACTATTGTTCCACATCCCGTCACTGTTTATTGATCACATCGGTGTCGATAATAACTGCAGCCTGGGCTGGAACCATTCGGTGCAAATATGAAGTTTACTGGACCACCCCTTCCTCACACAACCACCTCATTCTTCTACTGATCTCTCTTTCTCTCTCTCTCTCTCTCTCTCTCTCTCTCTCTCTCCCAACAACATTCACACTCACTCACAAATATACACATACACATTTTTATATACACCTGCGCATCTGTGTGTATGTATGTATGTGTGTATATATCCTATATCTATCTATCTATCTATCTCTCTCTCTCTCTCTCTCTCTATATATATATATATATATATATATATATATGTATGTATATATAAGACACCAACATATGCATAAATACAGACACACATACACACACACACACACACACACACACATACACACACACACACATACACACACACACTGAATTTAGTCAACTGAAATAAACAAACAGGTCAAACAAACACCTATTCCTTGAGTTATAACTTACAACAAATGTCAACCAAAAAGGAAAAAAATTCATAACATGACTCCAATTAAGGGACAGGTCCCCTCTTTTATGTCGAAGCTCCTTTCCCTATTGTTTTACTCTGAATTTGCACCTTTATATTAAACCGCCACCACCACCACCACCA
>NC_068991.1:77385401-77391166 GCF_001194135.2 Octopus bimaculoides
CATCACCACCACCACCACCACAGAAATCTTAATTGCTTTTCTTTCGTTATTTCTTCTTTCCATTTTCTCCGTCATTCATTCACCCCCCCCTTTACCTCTTATCGTTTAATTTCACTTCCATCTCTATATCTCTCTCAAGCATCCCCCTCTCTCTCCCCTTTCTCTCTCTCTCCTTTCTCTCTCTCTTTCTCTCTTTCTCTCTCCTGGCATCTCATCATTAATTCTCTTTTTTCATATCTCTGCATCCCCATTACCCCCATCTACTGCCACCACCATCATAACAATGACCACCACCTCAGACACAGCCACCCACATGTTTCTTGGATTTCTCTCCCTCTTCTTTTCTCTCAGTTTCTCCCTCCCCCTCTCCCCCTCTCTCTCTCCCTCTCTCTCTCCCTCTTTCTCCCTCTTCCCTTCCACTGGATACATCTTTCCTTCGACTCTCATTCTTCCGTTCTTGTATCCTTTAACTTTTATACTTATCTTCTCTATCTCTCTCACTTTCTCGTGCATTTTCTCTCTCTTTCCCCCTCTCTCTATCTCTGTTTTCTCTGTCTGTCCCTTTCTCTTTCTCTCTCTCTCTCACACACACACCACCCAAACCCTTTCAAACTCTTCCCGTCACTGTCACCAACATCCCCACCCGTCCTGTTCCCTACAAAACCCTATTTGTTCCCTTCGCAGTGTATCTTAAGTTCACGGAAAACAGATCTTATGATGTCTCTCTCCAGAAACACACACACACATAATCTCTCTCTCTCTCTCTCTCTCTCTCTCTCTCTCTCTCTCTCTCTCTCTCTCTCTCTCTCTCTCTCTCTCTCTCTCTCTCTCTCTCTCTCTCTCTCTCTCTCTATCTTTGTATCTATCTCTGTATGTGTGTGTGTGTGTGTGTATGAATGCATGTATGTATGTATATATATATATATATATGTGTGTGTGTGTGTGTGTGTGTGTGTGTGTGTATGTATTTGTATATGTGCGTGTCTCTCTAAATGTGTGTATATGGAGATAGCTTGATCGACAGATGTATGCATTCATATTCATCATTTCTTCATCTTTTGCTCCTATTTCTTTCCTCTCTTTCATCCCTTTCTTCTTCATCTCACAAACGCAACACAAACGCCACACACACACACACACACACACACACACACACACACACACACACACACACACACACACACACACACACACGTATGCATACGCAAGCCAACACATGTCCCATCATTCCGTTCTTATATGCTGTTTACTGTTTTGTCCGAGACAAATATAAATTACAATGGTTCCTGGTTTCTTTACTGCTTCGTTGTACTACTTTCTCTTTGGGCAGCTTTCAAAATTTTTGGGAAAAAATTGTCAAGAATTATGTTCTTTATGCAATTATCACTAATCATTGTCATAATCATCATCATCATTCTCTTTAGTGTCAGCATTTTCATTCACTTTGTCACAATCATCATTACCAACATGATTTCATGACGAACCCTTCCCCCAACCCTCCTCCTCCTCCTCATCATCATCATTATCATCACCTCCTCTTCATTTGAAGTGTTGGACCGAATGATATGTGTTAGACGAAGGAGTTTTCGTATTTCTCATTTCAAATCATATCAGGAGTGTATTTTTTTTTTTTTTGAATTGAGAAAGAGATAAAATAATATGCTTCAAAATATTAGTGGAGATTTCAACTTTGCTTAAGTTTCCTCTTACAAAGATAGAATTATTATCATCATCATCATTATTATTATTATTGCTAAAGTGGGATGCTGGCAGGATTGTTAGTACGCTAGGGAAATTGCTTAGCAGCATTTCATCTGCTGCTATGTTCTGAGTTCAAATTCTGCCGAGGTCGACTTTGCCTTTCATCCTTTTGGGGTTGATAAAATAAGTACCAGTTGCATACTGGGGTCGATGTAATCGACTTACCCCATCCCCAAAATTTCAAACCTTGTGCCTGTAATAGAAAGGATTATCATCATCATCATCATCACTGCCATCATCATCATCACAGTCGTCATCATCATCATCATCATCATCATCATCATCATCAACAAATAACGATAATAACAATAATAATGATTTCAAATTTTTGGCACAAGGACAACAAGTTTGAGGGAGGGGGCAAGTTGATTCCATTGACCCCCAGTGTCCCAGCTCACACTTATTTTATCGACCCTGAAAGGATGAAAGGCAAAGTCAGCCTTGGTGGAATTTGAACTCAGAACAGAGAGACAGAGGAAAAGCCATGAAGCATTTTTGCCCAGCATGCTAACGATTCTGTCTGTTCATTGCCTCAATAACAACAACAACAACAACAACAACAACAACAACACAGTAGTTGTTGTTTAGTTTCAGATCTGTCTTAATCTTGTAGGATTATGATCAATGGTACTTCAGCCATAACCATCGTCTTTTATTTTTTTCTCTCTCCTCCAGACATCATCATCATCGTTGTCTGTCTGCTTTCCATGCTGGCATGGGTTGGACGGTGGATATAAAACCATGCTTGTCAATGAGTCCTTTGTGTTTTTTTTAAAAGCTATTTAATTTAACCAGTTGCAGTTTAAGGCATGAGATTGCATTGTTGAATGGTAGGACTGAAAAATAATCTCCAGTGTAAAGACTTATGTTAAAAGCATGGATGCAGAAGAGATGATGTTACATTCTTAAAAATACATAAATGTCTGTGGCAAGCATGGCTGTGTGGTTTAGAAGTTCCTTTAGCAACTATATGGTTTCAGGTTCAACTCCATTGTGCAGTGCCTTGGGCAAGCATCTTCTAATTTGTCTTGGCAGGTATTGAAAAGATGTCCATTGTATGAGTGTGTGCGGATGGGTGTAAGTGAGTGGGCGTGAGTGTGTGTTGCTGTCTCCTTCTCTCAACATACTGCCCCAAGTGTAATCAAACATCATCATCACACAAGTGGGGCTTTTTATCTGCAATCTTCCGGGAAAACATGTTTGGACTGGTGGAAAATAATGTTTTATAATAATAATAATGAAATTATTGTGTACAGTGCTCAGGTGAATTACAGCTCATCAAAGGTGCATGTACAGTACATAGAATTATGTACAAAAGTCAGAAAGGTGAATAGTGAAGGAGTCATGATATACATGTGTGCATGTGTATGGAGAGTGGGGTATATCAGGTGTCATGCTGGTGAATTTCAGGAAGCATGGAGGTTTTAAAGGATGCAAATTCTTGGCAACTAACAACTGATGCAGGTAGTTTGTTCCATGCTTCAGCAACTCTGAGTGTGAAAAAGAATGGATCCGAAAATCATGGAAGCTGTGCTGTTTTCTGACTTTGTAGACCTGCCCACATGTGTTAGACACATGGAGCTCAAAAAGGTGCTCAAGGTGGCTATTGGTACGATGGTTAATAGTTCTGCTGGGAAACAGGTGAGGGTCGGTGACAAGAAAAGGCTTTGGAATATCAGCATCAATGATTTGTGTCCAATCTGTGCAATCATAAAAAAATAGATGCTGAAAGGATGATGGTGAAGATAGCTGTATTCAAGGATTGCATTATATAAGAGGATAAAATGTATCACTGAATTTTACTGCTTAAATAAATATGGTTGTTTCATGGATCTTTGAGCACAGTTGAAATTTTACTGGTTATTGAAATTCATCCTGCCACTGTCACAAAATAATTAATAGGATGCGGTTGATTAAAAGAGCTCTTTTGATACTTTCAGGCATTCAATTAGAGCTGTGCTTTGGTGCTGTCATCATGGTTTTTAGTGGATTATATTGTCTATGGTGTTTTATATGGTATTTATTTCATGTTGGAGGAAGGAAAGACAAAATTCACTTGGAATGTTTTAAACTACTCAGAATATAAAGGGATGTAACTAAATACCACAAGGTATATTCTTTTTATGCTCTAAAGTTATGGCTTGGCTTCATTTCTTAAGTACTTGATTTCTCTCATTTCTTCTTTGGTAAGATGGCTTTTCTTTTTAGTTCCTACAATAATGTATTAATTTCATTTCAAAATGGTACAATATTCTACAAACCAGGAGAAACATCTCAGCTCCAATATAATATAATGATTACGAAAATGTGAAGGCACATGGCCAAGTGGTGTGGTGTATTGCACTAATGATGACTAGATCATGGGTCCAGTTCCTGGACCAGGGGGCATATTGTGTTCTTGAGCAAAACACTTTATTTCCTGTTCTCCAGTCCACTCGGCTGTAAATGGGTCACCCTGTGGACAGAATAATAGCCTTCCAATCAGAGGGAATGTTGGCCAGCTTGCCTAGCCAATGGGGTGGCATCATTTGAAAGCTAAAACAATGTGAAGCACGTTGTGACCAGCGATGTATAACAACATTCTTTAGTCTGGTTGATACTGGGAATTACGAAAATACCGTATTTTGTTCATCCAATAGAGGAATTTCATCAAGATACTGTGTGTGTGTGTATATATATATCTCACAAAAATACGTTAGAAAACCACATCAAAGTATGTGCAACTGTTTGAAAGACTAAAAGTTTTAGCTTGATGAAAGTGTTATACAGCAAAGCTTCAAAGTCACTGTCAATGTTTGCTTTGTAAATTTATATATCATCATCATCACCACCACCACCACCACCATCATTTACCATCTGTTTTCTATGCTGGCATGGGTTTGACAGTTTGACATGGAGCTGGTCAGCTGGAAGCTGTCCAGATTCCAAACTCCAATTATATATATATATATATACATATATTATATATATATATATATATATATATATATATGTGTGTAATCATATGCAGATACACACACACATATAATTATATAATACACACATACATAATAAATATACATACTTACACATATTATCATCGTTACTTTGATGTCTTGCATTTCTACCCAGGCATGGATTGGATAGGACATTTTGAAGCAGTCACCTTCCCGATACCAGTATGTGCTTGCAGTAACCATGGAAATTCCATAGTTATTTTCAAAACTATAAGATTAAGCATTATTCTAGAATTCTCAGCTGAGTGAGGCAGCTTTTGAACTCCATTCAGTGGGTCCATGTGTTTAAGTTCAGCAATTTGTGGATGTCTCTGATATGAAATATAAGGATGTAAGTACAGAATATTGAGATTTATTAAAGAATTACATATATCGACCATTGCAGAATACGTTTTAGAAGATTAACTATGGAATGCAATTGATGATATAATCTATCTGCAATATTAATATTCTGCTACAGAACTGCTATAGTAATAATGCCTTAGCAAATTTAATCTGCAGTACTAGATTTGTTTTTTCATATCAAAGTAAAGTGCATAAGGTTGGATCTGAAGGTGCAACTGCAGTAAAGGAAGAATGGTAGCTGCCCTCTGAGCTGTGGAGTCATTAAAAACAAAATATTTCACTTAGATATACATATGACTCAATCAATCAATCAATATGCGTGTGTGTGCACATGTACATATAGATATATATATACATACACACACATATATATGTATATACATACATATATATATACATACATACACACACATACATACACACTCATATGCACACACCCACACCCACACCCACCCACACACATGTGTGAGAAATGAAAACGAGGTAAGAGAAACAGCTCGGTGTGGCCAGTATCATGAAGTAAATGCAAGATGGACCCTTGATCTGTTGCCTTTGAGAAACAATAAACAAATACTTTTGGCAATTACAACTGACTCTGAATAAGAATGGAATGTGTGTGTGTGTGTGTGTGTGTGTGTGTGTGTGTGTGTAAATGGATGCCAT
>NC_068991.1:77394726-77401259 GCF_001194135.2 Octopus bimaculoides
CAAAGTGTCTTATGTAGGATTGGGATGTACAATCTTGAAAGGATCCACAAAGGAAGGAGAAGATGGTTTTCACTGGAAATTGATGTACAACCACAAGCAAGCAATCGTAAGTAAACATTTACCTACCTCTCTGTCTGTCTGTCTGTCTGTTTGTCTTCTTGACTCTCACTCTGTCCATCAATCCAGCCATGCATCCATCTATTCCAGAGCAGGGACAGGTTTCTGAGTTGGGTTAGGGTTGGGGCTCTTGATTATAGAAAGGATTCACCATCAGCTATTGATTCTGTGGGAAATAAAATTAAAATAATAAATATTGGCTTCAAATTTTGGAAACAAGGCTTGCAATTTCAGGGGGAGGGGTCAAGTCGATTCAATTGACCCCAGTATCCAACTGGTATCTATTTTATCAGCCCTGATAGAAAGCAAAGCAAAATTGACCACAACAGATTTTGAATTCAGAATGTAAAGATGGACAAAATGCTGCTAACCATTCTGCCAGTTTGCTGCCTTAAGAATTAAAGTCGATATAAAATAAAATCATATATGCAAGGTAGTGAAGAGGAGAGGAAATTCATTGAAGCCTTATGAATCCTCAGCCTCAGCTACAAATCTCTCTCCCTCCCTTTCTTCTTCCTTCTCCCCCTGTCTCTCTCTATGTCTCTGTATCTATCTATTTCTTTTACTCTTTTAGTCATATGACTGCAGCCATGCTGGGGCACCGCCTTTAGTTGAACAAATTGACCCCAAGACTTATTCTTTGTAAGCCTAATACTTATTCTATCGTTCTCTTTTGCCAAATTGCTAAGTTATGGGGACGTAAACACACCAACATCAGTTGTCAAGTGATGGTGGGGGGACAAACACAGACACACAAATATACACGCCTGCACACACACACACACACACATACATACACACACACACACATATATACGATGGGCTTCTTTCAGTTTCCGTCTACCAAATCCACTCACAAGGCTTTGGTTGTCCCGAGGCAATAGTAGAAGACACTTGCCCAAGGTACCATGCAGTGGGACTGAACCTGGAATCATGTAGTTGCAAAGCAGGCTACTTACAACACAGGCATACCTGTGCCTATCTGTTTATCCATCCATCTATCTATTAGTCTATCTTTCAACACATGAAAAGGACAAGAGTTACAGCTCTGGGGCCGGTGTACACCTTTGGGTATGGACATAAAATTGGTCTACCAAGTGACATTTAATTAGTCTCCATATCTGGCACCAGGAACCTGTTTTGACACCTCAAATAATAGAATTTGTTCCAACAAATTGTCGAAAAATCTACTAGAATTATACAAAAATCCTATCTTACCTCTCTACATCTATACACAAAATGAATTTTCTCAAAGAATTGAGAATAATAGAATTTATTTACTTTAAAAATGTCACGTAAAATATGTTTTGTTTAGTTAGAACAATTCTCAATTGTGCATTACTGAACACATTCAAGTAATTATTGGCAAACTGTTTCAACTTTCAATATGTTATCCAATTAAATGAACAGATGTTAATCTTTGTTTAATCTTTTTTTTCCAAAATGATTTTGTTGATTGCTGAAAGCCTTTGTCCATTGAAGATTTCAAAGACTTGAAATACAGATAACATTTCTAAAATCTTAGTTTCTGGAGTTGATCCCCCAAAAATTCACCTTTTGGTACTTACACACCCACACACATACATACATGCGAGTTGAGCAGGTTGGTGCATGTATGTATGTGACAGGGATCAGTGGTTTTGTTGGACTATACCTCCAATACAACAATACACACATGCACCACACACACACACACACACACACACACAACACTCACACACACAGACTCTGACACACACGCACACACAATGCTCATACACACATACACAACACACACATACACACACACACAAAGAATCAGTTAGCAAAGCTCTCCACAACTTCTTGGAGTTCTGGGCATATAAATCATGTACAGTAAGTCAGGCACAACATTTGGTGAATTACTGAAGCTGCATTTACTGCCCTCTCTTGAGACAAATTCTTATTTTCCAAGGTGGGGTCAAATGCTTAGATTTATGACCAATCAAAGTTACTGGCTGGACTGCTGCTGTGGTGCAAGGCAGACCAAACTAGAAGCAAATGTATAGGCGCAGGAGTGGCTGTGTGATAAGTAACTTGCTTACCAACCATATGGTTCCAGGTTCAGTCCCACCCTCTGGCACCTTGAGCACGTGTCTTCTACTATAGCCTCAGGCTAACCGAAGCCTTGTGAGTGAATTTGGGAGACGGAAACTGAAAGAAGCCCATCATGCATGTGTGTGTGTGTGTTTGTGTGTCTGTGTGTGTCCCCTCATCAGTTGACAACTGATGTTGGTGTGTTTACGTCCCCATCACTTAGCAGTTCGGCAAAAGAGACAGATAGAATAAGTATTAGGTTGACAAAGAATATGTCCTGGGGTCGATTTGTTTGACTAAAGATGGTGCTCTAGCATGGCCGCAGTCAAAGGACTGAAACAAATAAAAGAATTTAGGAACAACTGTTCTGTAGCATTTGTTAGATCTGATGGCTGTGTCTTGAATTTTCAGGCATGAGGAAGTGGCCTAAGAGGAATTTTTGTCTGTTGATGGCAATTAAATTTTTTTAATTAAGTGATAATTTTGACTGTTTAAATATCTGAAACATTTTGCTTTTAGGCAAAGCCTGCAGTTTTGTTGTCCACTGAAGCATGTGTGTGTTCATGTATATATATCAGGAGCCTGGTGTAGCCATCTGGTTCACCAGTCCTCAGTCAAATAGTCCAACCCATGCTAGCATGGAAAGCAGACGTTAAACGATGATGATGATGATGATGATGATATATATACATACATACATACATACATACATACATATTTATATGTGTGTGTTTATATGTGTGTATGTGTGCATGTGGTGTGTGTGTGTACTGCAAAGAGCAAATGAGAGAAAAGCAAAATGGGATTAGTTCCAGTCAAAGTAGTTAACAGCTTCTGTTACCAAGGTGACCTAAGGCTTCTCCCTCAGATTGAAGGATGGATTATATGATACTTGTGTGTGATGTGCAATGCTACATAATAATGAGACATGGGCATTAAATGCAGAAGATTTGTGAAGATTAGAAAGAAATACAAAGCATGCTTTACAGAATGTGTAATGTCAGAGTGAACGACAGAGCATCAATGATTCGAGAGATAAGCTGTGTCTTTCATCTGCTTGGGGGTTGATGTAATAAGTATCAGTTCAGCAATGGGACCCATGTAACTGATCACTCCTCTCCCCCTAAAATTTCAGGCCTTGTGCAAAAGTAGAAAGGATATGAGTGTGTAATGCCAAAGAAGGGCTGAGTTCTCAAACTGAACAATACCTGTGGACAATGGTGGATTGGTCTAAAAATATTTGTTTGCCAGGAGACTAAGGGGGCTCACCTGCAACTACAAGGGGGCCCACACGCAACTACAATGCTATCATTTAAATTTTTTTGTTGTTGTTAAAAGTTTCTTTTTCAACTGTCTACAAACACAGCCAGGCTGAAATAATTAATGCATTCTTCCAGGAGTGAATAAAAAAATTCTCAAACTTGAGATGTGCCCCTTAGATATTAACAGGAGTCTCCATATATGGATTCTAATGGTGCAGGGGCCCACTTGCCATCGGGCAAGCTAGCAGCTTGGCCAGTCCACCACTGCTTGTGGAGTAAAGACCTTCAGAGACATCGGACCAAGTGATGAAAACCTATCTGAAGATGTTGAACCTGACAAAAGGAGACGACAAGGGATTAAGACAATTGGAGAGTTGCTGTATTGAGGGAAACCTGCTCTCTGAGGCAAAGAAGGCAGAGAGAATGTTAAGATGGGCAGATGTGGCATCCATCTTTGTACTCCCTGCTGTCTCTCTTTCTCTCACTGTTCTCACTACATTAATCTGCTGCTCCCTCTCTACTTTGCCCTGCTTTTTCTCTCTCTTACCTCAACAATTTCTCATCTCCCTCTCTTTGGTCCATCTCTACATTACCCTCAACAAGCTTTTCCTGATCTTCTCTCCACAGCTTTTCTGACTCTCTCCCACTCATGCACCCCTCCAACATTATAACATGGAATAGCACTGGATGTCCCCTACTCAACCCACCCGTCATCCTTTCTATTGCATGGAAGTCAGTCAAAGCGGCACTGGCGTCGGCTGTGTTTGGATGGTGCTTTTTTATGTGCCACCAGCACGGAGACCACAACTACAACTTCCATTTGATTTTGATTTGATTTGTTTTTGATGTTGAAGTACTTGACTCAATAGGTCTCCTCAAGTACAGCATGTCACCCTACGATCCAAGGTACTTTTGAGTGGGCTGGTTATGTGACACTGGCATAGATTACAGCTGTGGACTCACTTTATTTACCGGGTCTTCTCAGTCGCAGCATATTTCCAGAGGTCTCAGTCTTTTGGCATTGCCTCTATACACACACATGTGTATATAGATATATATGTATGTATATAATATGTGTAAATATCAATGCTGTGCACCTGCAATTTGTGTATATATATACATGTGTGTGTGTGTGTGTGTGTGTATAAATGATGGATTTAGACAAGACTTTGCTCTCTTTTCGCAAGAACCTTAGAGTATACCCCCCCCACCTATGGAAACTGATCTTCTCAGTCCTGCCCCTTGACACCTCAACCTATTATTTCTTATGCAAACCTATCAAGACTTTCACTACATCCATTCACAAATCCCCTTAGAACATTGCTAGGAGCTTAGTCAAAACATGTTCCCCATGATTTCACATTTGTCAACTCATGAAAAAAGTTTCAAGAATTCTTCACAACACGCTAATGATGCCTTATCTAAAAGTATTTGTAAGGATGAATTAACATCCATTGATGTCCACATAAAACCCCAAACTGCAACAGATGTAGAAACACCTGGCATAAGTAACACTACAGCTTAGCTGTAACAACCCCAGTAGCTTGTGTATTCTTCACTGCCCTTAAAAAGCACTTTAACATGCAATGTAGTGCCCAGTTTTTAACAGGAATAGTATCAATATCTTCTATACCACTATCTTGTATTTTGCTCAACTTTGCAAACTCCAACATCTTTAAGTTTAACAAATGTCAAGCAGAAGGGTCTGGCAGGCAATGCAACTGTCCCAACCATGATGTATACCCCCTCTATCAATGCACCATGCAGACACTCCGTACCTCAAAGGCTTATATCAGCTTGGAATCAAACCATACATTTAAAAACCCTAATTAGACATGGTTAGCTTCATATATTTGGGAAATGGAAGTTAAGTCTACATCTTTCAACTTAAACTGGAAAATTCTGGAAAGGGTAAATTTATACTCAGGTAACATGAAACCATGCAAACTCTGTACTATAGAGACCTTGGAAATTCTCTTTACCTTCCTACTTTCTCTGAATGTTTGTCTTCTTGCATGCACAGGATCTCAGAAACATAAAAATGAAAATAAACCTGTTGCCCCAACTGTTAACGAATAACCTGTTCTTTATGTGCTACTATAAATTTATTATTTTCTTTTTTATTAGTTATGTTCTGATTCATTATATGTATTAATTTTGTTAATCTCCATATATATTCTAATCTCTCTATTTTCTGCCCCTGAATATATTACATTTTCCCAGTGACTACTGCCTTTCACAAAACTAACTTATATCTTTTCCACATAATTAACTGTATCCTTCTTATCCTCCAACCTGTCTCCGCCTACTCTGCGCTTCCATTATTGGCACATGTAGTTAAAAACCACTCACTCTTTGCTCTTGTCTTCCCATTTCTCTATCTTATTACACTACCTCACACTATACAGCTTATAGCTACTATTAGAGTTAGTAGTGTTTATGTTACCACCATTACCATCATACTATATATCTTACCAGTTTAACATGGCAAGACACACCTTAAAAACTTGCACATACACAAATGTGAATTACATTTTCATTCTGTTTATGTTTCCAAGTTTTTGACAATATAATTATATAATGGACTAATAGTTCTTGTTGATGTTGCTATCTTATGTCATTCTATCTACACATGTCTTCTTTCTCCTCACTATTATTATTATTATTATTATCATTATTATTATTATTTTTATTATTATTATTATTATTATTATTATTATTATTATTATTATTATTATCACATAAATAAATAAAAAATACTTACATCACACCTTAGTTGCTAATTACAAGATGAATA
The DNA here is from genome assembly GCF_001194135.2 of Octopus bimaculoides. NCBI lineage: Eukaryota > Metazoa > Mollusca > Cephalopoda > Octopoda > Octopodidae > Octopus > Octopus bimaculoides. The sequence continues at coordinate 77,400,958 of NC_068991.1, forward strand.
ATACTTTTAATGCTTTTCATTTAAAAAGGATTTGTAAATATATGTGTTTGTGAATGTATATGTATCTATGTACATATATATATGTACGTATGTGTATGTGAACATACGTATATATGTATGTTTAAGTTCATTATTTGTTATATTTATGACTAAAACTCTCTGCAAATATTTTCTCAATCTACCATGTAATTTTACAAGAAATAGAAGGCTTTTTGCAAAGTTAGATGTAAATATATTTATATATATATATATATATAAATTGTAAATGTAAAAATAAAAACAAAACACAAAGGATTTTGCAG
>NC_068991.1:77401269-77402084 GCF_001194135.2 Octopus bimaculoides
TATATATATATATATATATATATATGTATGTGTGAATACATTCTTGTATGTAGAGGTTATTTTGGGTTTTAAAATTTTAATGAAAATTTGAAAATAGCTCCTGAGTTTTGCTTGTGAGATAACTAACATTTCTCCAATACGAAATAAGAAAGATGCCTGAATGTGTGTGTGTGTGTGTGTGTGAGAGAGAGAGAGGGGATGCGTGAGTGATATGTTATATGTTTGTGCATTGTTATATGCTACTTGTTGCTAAGATTTAAAAAAAACTGTCCCAGACAATCACTTTGGTATGAACTCAAGATGTTTGTGTATCATTAACGTGCACACATGCACACACATATGCACAACACACATTTTCATGCTCCATATGTGTTTGTATGGTGTACACGTATACATACACATACACACACACACACATATATATAGTGTATATATTCTCAGAAATGCAAGCTAACATATTCCCACTTACATACACACAAACTACAGATTATACATACATATATATATATATATGTATATATATGTATATGCGCATTCATATATATTTCTGAATGTAGGAACCTTATCAGATACATCCCATTCACTCGCAACTAGTGGTACTGAATATAACTAAATACAACACTACTGGAACGAACATGTTTACACTTACTCAGATTCATAAAATATCTAAGCTGTCAGAAAGCAGTAGAACAGCAGTGCACATCGTTCAGTGATGTTTACGCATCTGAGAAAATGTAGGGGCTTCTTAGCCAGACACAAAGAGACAAACAGTTATTAGCTGTTTTAATTCATATATATATATATATATATATATA
>NC_068991.1:77405914-77406266 GCF_001194135.2 Octopus bimaculoides
ACACACACACACACACACACACACACACACACACACACATCTATATACAAAAAGGTTAGACAGATACACAGTTTTTCACATGTATGTGATAATCACTTTTTTTTTTCACAATTCCATTGCCATCCAGGATGCATTACAAGAATCGATCCCAGTACATGACTGGTATTTTATCTTGCTTTTCCAAGAATGAAGAAAGATAAACTTAACGCTTGCAGAATTTAAATGCCGAACATAAAAGCCGATTCCATGCTCTAATGATTCTGTCGATGCATCACATCACATTGATGTCCTTGACGAAGCTGGATGCATATATATATATATATACATATATATATATATATATATATATATA
>NC_068991.1:77407539-77411468 GCF_001194135.2 Octopus bimaculoides
TCTCTCTCTCTCTCTCTCTCTCTCTCTCTCTCTCTCTCTCTCTCTCTTCACCTCTGCCGTCTCCTTTTCTCGCTCAAACATATTTTACATGTCATCTTCCCTAACTATCTCATACTTCCTCTCAACATTTTCTCTGCTTCCTCCTTTTGCAATTTCAGCCTTAAAACCATATACTTTCTCTCTCTCTTTCTCTCTCTCTCTCTCTGTCTATATATCTCTTGTTTTACCACACTCTCTTCTTTATCAATCACCTTTCATTCTTCTTCTTCTTCTTCTTCTTCTTCTTCTTCTTCTTCTTCTTCTTCTTCTTCTTCTTCTTCTTCTTTTTCTTCTTCTTCCTTTTTCAAAAGCACCACCTATCTTTCCTGTACCATTCTTACAAATTTACTTTTCAACCCCCCTTCTCTCTCTCTCTCTCTCTTTCTCCCCCCCTTCTGGCTTCCCTTCCATTTCTCTTCTCTCTCTCTCTCTCTTTCTCTCTTCGCCTTCCATCATCATTCTCCTATTATCTCTTCAACAATCTACCTTTCCCTTCTAAACCAGTATCACTTACCTGTTCCTTTTGTCTGCAAATGTTTCTTCATTCTAACCTCCCCCTCCCTTTCACATATTTCTCTCTCTCTCTTTTTTATCCACGTCTCTCCCTCTCCCTCTCTCTCTCTCTCAGATATTCCATGTCACCCCTCATCCTTCACCATTCCTATTGATGTTACTTTCAAGTATAGTGTTTATTCCTCTGCTTTTACTCAACCTATGCATATCTATCTATCTGTCTGTCTGTCTGTCTGTCTATCTATCTATCTACCTCTCTCTCTCTCTATCTATCTTTCTGTCTGTCTGTCTCTCTATCCATCCATCCATCCATCCATCCATCTATCCATCTATCTATCCATCTATGTCTCTCTCTCTCTCTATCTATCTATCTATCTATCTATCTATCTATCTATCTATCTATCTATCTATGTCTGTCTATCTATCTATCTATCAATCCATCCATCTATCTATCTATCTGTCTGTCTGTCTGTCTATCTACATTTGTGCCTACCTATCTATCTGCTTACTTGCCTACCTGCTTGCCTGTTTATCTGCCTCTCTCTCGCTCTCTCTCTCTCTCTCTCTCCCTCCTCTCTCTCTCCCTCCTCTCTCTCTCTCTCCCCCTCTCTCATATCTGTCTATCTGTCTGTCCATCTACCCATTCATGTATCTCTCCATCTATTTCTCCTCTATTTATCTCCATATATCTTAATGTGCTTTTTGTTTCCCCTCTATTTCTCCAACTCCCTCCATCTCTCCCTCCATCTCTTTCTCTCTCTCTCTCTCTCTTTCTCTCTCTCTCTCTTTCTCTCTCTCTCTCTCTCTTTTATTCCATATATTTTTCACTGTCTTTCTCCCCCCCCCTGTTCTTCTTTGTTTCTCAACATCTATCTCTCTTTATCTTCTCATCTGAATTTCTTTTTCTATTCATCCTGTCATCTCTCTCTCCCCCTCTCTCTCCCCCTCTCTCTCCTCCCCCTCTCTCTCCTCCCCTTCTCTCTCTCTCTCTCTCTCTCTCTCTCTCTCTCTCTCTCTCTCTCTCTCTCTCTCTCTCTCTCTCTCTCTCTCTCATCCTGGTTCTTCACTTGCACTTCACCTTAGTTCTTCCTTTCCTTGCATTCTTCTGTCAGTCTTTCTCTTACTTTTCTGCCTTTTTAAACCCCTCTCTCTCTCTTTCTCTCTCTCTCCCCCTCTCCCCCTCCCTCATATTGGTTCTTCATAATCTCGTATTATTTTCCTCTTCTTCTTCTTCTTCCTCCTCCTCCTCAACCACTCTGCCTTCTTTTAACCTCTTCTCTCGATCTCTCTCTCAATCTCTCTCTCTCTCTCTCTCCTTTTCCCCTTCTTTCTCCATAATCTTCCAGACTTCAGACCATCTTGGTTCATCATATTCCTCCCCCCACCCACCTTCCTTTCTTTCTCTTGTACTTTATTTATCTGTCTCTATATTTTCATCTCTTCCAATTTCACCTCCCTCTCTCTCTCTCTCTCTCTCTCTCTCTCTCTCTGTTCTTTTCTTCTCTCTCTTTCTTCCTCTCTCTTATTTCCAGACATACGTCATTCTTCACTCTCTTCTACCTCACTGCATCTCTCTTTCTCTTTTTCTCTCTCTCCCTCTCTCTCTCTCTTTCACATATACCCTCCACCTATTGCTCACCCTTTCTTACACCCGCGCTCCCTCCATCTGATAAGTTGTGTGAATGAAGAGAAAGAGGGAGAGAGAGAGAGAGAGAGAGAGAGAGAGAGAGAGAGAGAGAGAGAGAAGAAAAAGACAGAAACAGAGAAATAAAGGAAAAAAGAGAGAGAAAGAGAGAAATAGAGGATAAGACTGAGAAAGAGAGAGAGAAATAGAGAGAAGAAAAAAGACAAAGAGACAGAGAAATAGAGGAAAAAAGACAGAGAAAGAGAGAGAAAGATGAAAAGACTGAGAAAGAGAGAGAGGGAGAAATAGAGAGAAGAAAAAAGACAGAGAAAGCGAGAGAAATAGAGGAAAAAAGACAGAGAAAGAAAGAAAGAGAGAGAGAGAGAGAGAGAGAAATAGAGAGAAGAAAAAAGACAGAGAAAGCGAGAGAAATAACGAGAGAGAGAGAGAGAGAGAGAGAGAGAGATAGAGAGAGAGAGAGGAAAAGACTGAGAGAGAGTGAGAGTGTGTGTGTGTGTGTGTGTGTGGTGTGACTGTATGAGAAGCTGGTGATGCTGTTTTGTGACAGTAGCCAGAGCAATGGATATGATAATGAATGAAATTTCAATATTAATCAGTGTAATTCCACATATATCTCATGGAAGCTTCCCCTCCGTTAACAACAAGTACTACAGCAACATGGTTTCCTGTAGTGGTGGTGGTTTTTGTAGCTTGGCAGAGGAGATGCTGGTAGGGGTGGTGGCAGAGGGGCTAAGGGAGCTGGCTGGTTAGGTGTGGCGGCGGCAGGGGAAGAGAGAGAGAGAGAGAGAGAGAGAATGAGGGTGGTGATTTCTTCTACCTGTCTCTTGTTGTTGCTGTTTGTGATATTCTGCATTTTCTTGTTTTCTTTCTTTCTTTCTTTTTTTACTTTATTTTTTTTTTTTTCTGGTTCTTGGCATTTCGGAAAGTAGTGGATCTGTTTCTTGTTGTTGTTGTTGGTGGTGGTGGTGGAGGTGGAATGGCAGTGGTCATGATGATGATGATGGTACTGTTTCTCTCTATGGTGTTTTGAAATTTTTTTCCTTGGCATCTCGGAAGGTGATGGTTTAATTCGTAGTGATTGTTTTTGTTGTTGTTGTTGTCCATGATGATGATGATGTTGATGCTGATGTTGATGGTGTTTTTGTTGTTAGCTGTGTCCTGTGTATTTTTTTTTTTTTCGTTTTTTCTTTTTAATATTCCTTTAGCATCTCTAGAGTTACTGGCTCTATCTGTTGATGCTACTGCTGCTGCTACTGCTGCTGCTGATAATGATGTGCTTGATGATGATTGTGGTGATTGTGATGATGATGATGATGATGTCACTATTCTTGTTTCTGTTGCTATTATTATTTATCATTTTGTTTTCTATATTTTTTGGTAAATATTCCTTTTTTTTCCTTCCTTATATTTATTTTGCTTCGTGATTTCCAACAAATGTGAATTTTGTTCTTGGAAAATTTCGTTATTGTTGTTGATGTTGTTGCTGAAGTTATTTCCGTACTTTGTCAATCTTGTTCTTGTTTGCACCATTTGTCCAGCACTGGACCATAGGTATCGTTTTTGTTTTTTTTAAATTTTTTTTTATATCCAGGTTGTTGTTTTTCTGTAACCTTTTACCAAATCTTCTCACTGAAAAAAACTGTTGATTTTCTTTTTAATTGCCCTTGCTTGGTCAGCTCTGTTGTTGTTGTTGCCCTCATTGTAATTTCAGTGGTCACTATCATTGTAGGGG
>NC_068991.1:77411821-77412864 GCF_001194135.2 Octopus bimaculoides
TATATATATATATATATATATATATATATATATTTACACACACACACATATATACATATACATATATATATATATATATATATACATGCACACAAATATATATATATATAAATTTATGTATTTATTTATATATATGCATTCACAAAACATTGTTTTGCCTGACCCTATATGTATATGTGTGTATATATATACACACACACACACACATTTCCACTTCTTGTTTTCTGTCTTACCAAATCACTTTCATTCCTCTTAAACCTCCAACCCACAAACCTCTCTTTTTATTTCACCTTTCTTGTCACCTTTAATTATTTACTTATTTTTGCTATTCTCTTCTTTCATCTCTTCACAATCTTTATCTACCCAGTGGATCTAAACTACCATATTTTACACGTTTCCTAAGAGGATTGGAAAAGTTCTTGACCCCTGTAGGAAAAAAATTAAAGGTATGTCAGACATCTTTTTTTTGGGGGTTTTTTGTTCTACTTTTGAATGTTTTTTTTTTTTTCCTGGTCCTACACCACCTTTTCATGTTCATTCCTGAAAACACTAAATTGCGTGCACACACACACACACACACTCACACACACGTGCGTACGGTCGACCAAAGTAGTGTTTGAGTTTATACCTGAAGGAGAGTTTCACAATTTATTGAGGACCATAAGGGACTACTGGAAACTTCGTATAAGTATATCTAGGACACATCACTTTGGTAAAGTCTGTCATTTTTCAAGCTATGGGGCTACTTTCCCTTTTAGTTTCAATTTTGATACTAATGAGAACATGTTAACAAGCTTTTACTAATGTTTTCCTATTAAGTAAATAAACAGGTCCCTTTGTTTATCCCTAATGAAGTTACTTTTTGTTGCAACACAAATCCTAGATAGGAGTCCCAATGTATATTTAATTTCTGTGATGATCGCCACAGCAATTTCCAAAAATTTGCTTTCATCTCTTGATGAAAATATATTTGCTATATATATTTATATCAAATTCTTCCTAAACCAACATATATATATATATATATATATATATATATATAT
>NC_068991.1:77424204-77428737 GCF_001194135.2 Octopus bimaculoides
ATACATATATATATGTATGCATACATATAAATATACTCACACACACACACACACATACACACATACATATATGTGTGTGTATGTATGTTTATATATATGTTGGCTTAAGCATTGTGATACTAATAAGCTGATGTAGAACTCAATAAAGGTATCCTTCAGAATAAGTGCAGAGCGATAATAAGAAAAAAGAGATGACAGGAGAATAAACAATTATCTTATGATAATCGTTTATTCCCTTGTCATCTTATTTTTCTGATATATATATATATATATATATATATATATATATATATATGAGCCTAAGGTCCTGGTATGGTGTAAAGTTAGGATATTTCCAGGGAAGCACTCAACTCGAATACTGGGCTGTTAACACTGTCAGGTTCTAAACCAATGCCAGAATTTCTCAAGTGTAGAGAAACTCACTTTTAGTGTGTGTGCATGTGTGTGTGTGTGTATATATATTTCAATATATGATGGGCTCATTTCAATTTCTGTCGACCAGTTAAACACTTGCTATTGTGCCATATGGTGTGAGTGAACCAAAAATCAAGTTGTTAGGAAGTTAATTTCTTAATCACTTAAGTATCATCATGTTAATGAGTGCACCCATATACATATACGTATATATATATATATATATATATATATATATATATATATATATATATATATATATATATATATATATATATATGTATATACATATACACATATATATATATACATACATACATGCATGCATATATGTATATATATATATACACACAAAGACACATAAACACATGCACATGTATGCGTATATGATATATGTGAGAGCTGTAAAATGTATTTCGATGTATCATTTCCAAAGTGCGATTATCATTTTACGTAGAACTCAATACATTATATAGTGTTCTTAGATGTATTTCTTATGTGAAACATGGACATTACATTCTGAATTCCAGCTTGGACTTGACTGTCCACTCCGCATACCCACAAGTAATCTTCCTATATATTGAATGTGTGTGTGTGTACATTGATATATCTACGCATACACAAATAGAGATACAAACACATATTGTGTATATAAATATATGCATTTAGGCATGTGTGTGTGTGTGTGTATGTATATGTACACAGGCAAACAAATATACACACCCCCATATATATATATATATATAGATTATATACATACATATATATTTACATTCACAAATGCATATACATAGATAAATATATGGACATACCTGTTACAGGATTAAATTATTGTGAGAGGATCACTCTGTTTCAAAGACACTGTGTGTGTGTGTGTGTGCGTGTCCATTTAGAATGATCTACATCATCATTTAAAATCTGTCGTCCATGCTGACATGGACTGCATTAAGCTCCACACATCTTAATGTAAATATATATACATAGATGTAGGTAGGTGTGTGTGCATATGTCTTGAGTTACATCGGTACATTCACACACACACACACACACACACAAATGTATGCATTTATGTATATATGTAGACACAGACACTCAGTCACAACACACAGCACACATACGTACAGAATATGTTTGTTGACAGCTATCTATACCTAAATACGTGGGTGTTTTGTGTATGTGTATGTGGTTATGTTGTAGGGCTTTCTTAATCAGACGATGTAAGGTGACCAGTCGTACAAGAAAATAATCTATATATTTCCATGTAGGGTAAACATGTAGCAGTGTATATTATTTTTCATATTTCTGGAGATGGGTGGTGAGCTAGCAGAATCATTAGCATGCTGCACAAGATTCTTAGTGGCATCCCATTTGTCTTTAGATTCTGAGTTCAAATTCCACCAAGGTCAACTTTGCCTTTCATTCCCCAGGGTCAATGGAATATGTACCTGTTGAGCACTGGGGGTCAATTTAATTGACTTAACCCCTCCTTTGAAATTGCTGGCCTTGTGCCAAAATTTGAAACCAGTATTTCAGGAGATGAATATATTTCTGAAGTTATCTGAGGGCCTCAGTTTTCCTATTTACCTAGCATTTAATTCAAGAACCATGAATAAATCTTGGGACATTTTAGTGAGAAAGATGTTAATAATTGCGTTTGTACGTGTCCTTGTGTCCTATCTGCCTGCCTGTGTGTGTATATATCACCACCATCATCATTATCATCATCTTCATCATCATCATCATCATCATCATCATTATCGTTTAACCTTTGTTTCCCATGCTGTCATGGGTTGGACAGTTCAACAAGATCTGACAAGATGAATGACTCTGTTGTGCTCCGATGTCTCCTTTTTTTTTCTTCAAACGGATGCCCTGTCCAATATCAACTAATTTATTGAGTGTAATAGGTGCTTCTTTCATGGTTCCAGCACTAGTGAACTCGCAAGTCTAAGGGCCTAAAGTGGACCCTATAACCGAAAGAGCGATGCAGATTGTGGTGATTTTACATTGGATTGTTGAGAGAAGGTAAAGAAAGATGTGAGAATAAGATTTATGGTTGTGAGACAATGGATGTGGAGAGAGTAATAGAGCAGAGAATGTTGTGAGAGGGAGCAGCATGACAGAGGAGAGAGGAAGGTTTCAATGTCTGTCAGGGCTTAGTGAGAAGGGGGTGGGGAACATATTAGGAAAGTGCTCAGGTGTCTTGTGTATGGAGTTCTGGGTTATTCTATGTTAGGAGATGAATATGGAGAGAAAGCAGGAAGGAAAGTGGCTGAGAAATCAAGACAGAGTCATTGAAGCAAAGAGAGGAATGGGTGTTATGGGGTTAGGTCAGAGGAGAGAGAGAGAGAGAGAGAGAGAGAGAGAGAGTGGTGGGAGGGTGTACTGAGGTAGTGAAGAAGCTACGGGAAGAGGACCATGAGAAGAAAATGAAGTAGATGGTGGGAGGTGTAGTGAGAGTATGAGAACAATGAGGGAATGATAGGCTGATGGTTCTGACCAGTAGAAAGAACACAACCACAAACTGATTCTATTGGTGTGCTTATCTTTAGGGAAAAAAATTTCCTTAATAACTTCCTTTCCACAGCCCAATGTAATTATTTCAATACTTCGGCATCAGTTTCCATTTTTTCTGTCTACTACATGGTCAGTCACAGACATGTCCTGATTATTCGAAGCAAGTGGAAAACCTTTGTAATAATTCTTTGCTACGTTAGTAACATGTTACTCCTAAAAACTATCTGAGAATGGTGGGGTACTTCTATCTTTTGACTATTAGAGCACACATTCCACTCCCCCATCCGGCATCCATTTATCTGCCATATTATAACAGTCCAAGGGTAAATAATACACTAGATATATTTTCCACATTAAACTACTTAGGGATCCAGATTTTTGCACCACCCATTCATATACATGTGCACACATGCATGCACATGTGTATGCTCACACACTCACACACACATACTTTATTTCGTTCTTTTTCCATCTACAGAATTCCACATACATGGCATTTTCCCAAGGATCCATACACAGGGTTTAATCTGGAACCATGTGGCTATTAGCTGATTCTTAACCACATAACTATGCCTACTTGTGTGTGTGTGTGTATATATATATGTAATGGGTGTGTGGTTGTGTGCATATATATATATATATATATATATATATATATATATATATGTACACACAACACACACATACATTTATTTATATTATTATGTATATGTGTATATATACATTTATATTTACACACTCACACACACACACACACACACACACACACACACACACACACACACATACAGGGTGTGATGGGTAAATTGTCGCCATTTTATATTTTTAATTTCACGCATGTGCATTGTTTTTTGATTTTGTCAGCTTCACAGTATGGAAGGGTCAGTTGGGCACTGTCTGCACTATGAAACTTTTGAACTAACTCAAGTGTCACTTCCAACTAAACATGCTTTAGTTTTTCTCAGACAAGAAAAATTACTGCCAAGATCAGATGGTGAACACACAGAACAACTGTTGGCCTGCTGTGTCCCCAAAACATGTACCGAGAGTGATAAAAATAGAACATCCATTCAACATCATGATGTTTAGCCTACATGAAGTGCCTGGAGGAGGTAATGCTGCCCTGGGTCAAGAGGGTGGCTGCTGGAAGACCCTGTGTCTGGCAACAAGACCCTGCAACATGCCACACAAGCAGGAGAACCCAGTCATGGCTGTCAGACAATTTCTATGACCACATCACCCCTGACATCTGGTCACTTAACTGCCCAGACTGCAACCCACTTGATTACTATTTGTGGGGCACAGTTGAGCGAGAGACAAGCAAAACTCTTTCAACCACCAAAGATGAACTGAAGGCAAAGATTATGGCAACATTCACCAACTTAAGCAAGGAGATTGTCCAGAAGAGTTGCAGGAAATTCCGAAGCTGTCTGGGGGGCTGTGGATGAAGCCAATGGAGATTTTATTGAATAAATTTACTCTTTAGTATTTCAAGATATTTTTATGTAATTTTGATAAATATATCTGTTAAAGTAAGACATCAGTGTTAATTTCAATTTTGCATAATTTAGACTACAATTTATTCACTGCACCCTGTATATA